>NC_142504.1:58341079-58366079 GCF_057876585.1 Rhinolophus sinicus | reverse complement strand
AACCCTAACCCTAATATTTGCCCTCACCCTAACCCTAACCCTTACCCTAACCCTAACACTAAACCTACCGTAACCCTAAACCTAAACCTAACCCTAACTCTAAACCTAACCCGAACCCTAAACTCTAACCCTAAATCTAATCCTAACCCTAACCCTAAACACAACCCTAACCCTAACATTTACCCTAACCCTTCACCTACGCTAACCCTAACCCTAATCCTAAACCCTAACACTAAACCTAAACCTAACCTAACCTTAACACAAACCCTAACCCTAATCCTAAACGAACCCTAACCCTAACCCTAAACCTAACCCTAACCCAAACCCTAACCCTAACTCTAACGCTAAACCTAAACTTAATCCTAAACTCTAACCCTAACCCTACCCTAACCCTAAAACTAACCCTAACACTAAACCTAACCCTAACATTTACCCTAACCCTCACCCTACCCCTAAACTTAACCCCAACCCCAACACCAACCGTAACCCTAAACCCTAAACCTAACACTAACCCTAACCCTAAACCAACCCTAACACTAAACCTAACCCTAACATTTACCCTAACCCTCACCGTACCCCTAAACTTAACCCTAACCCCAACACCAACCCTAACCCTAAACCCTAAACCTAACACTAACCCTAACCCTAAACCTAACCCCATTTCTAAGCCTAACCCTAAACCCTAAACCTAACCCTAACACTAAAACTAACCCTGCCCTAAACACAAAATCCTAACCCTAATTTAACACTAACCCTAACCCTACCCTAACATAACCCTAACCCTAACCCTAACCCTGACAACCCCTTACACAAACCCTAACCCTAACCTCAAACCTAACCCTAACCCTAACCCTAACCCTATCCTAAACGTAACACAAACCATAATGCTAACCCTAAACCTAACCATAACCTTAACCCTAAAACCTAACCCTAAACCTAACCATAACACAAACGCTAAACTAACCCTAAATGGAACCCTAACCCTAACCTAACCCTAAATCTAACCCTAGCCCTAACCCTAATCCTAAACATAAACCTAAAATTTACCCTAACACTAACCCTTACCCTAACCCTACTTTTACCTCTAAACCTAACCTTAACCCTAACACTAACCCTAAGCCTAACCTTAAACCCTACTCCTAACTCTAACCCTAACCCTAACCCTAACCCTAAAACCTAATCCTGTCCCTAAATCTAACCCTAAATCTAACACTAACCCTAAACCCTAAACATAACCCTAACCTAACCCTAACCCTGACCATGACCCTGAAACTGACCCAGATCCGAACTCTAACCCTAACACTAACACTAAGCCTAAGCCTAACCCTAACCCTAACCCTACCTCTAAACCTAACCCTAACCCTAACCCTAACCCTAAACCCTTACCCTAACTTTAACCCTAACCCTAACCCTAACTCTAAACCCTAACCCTGTCCCTAAACCTAACCCTAACTCTAACACAAACCCTAAACCCTAAACCTAACCCTAACCTAACCCTGGCACTGACCCTGACCCTGAAACTGACCTGATCCTAACTCTAACCCTAACACTAAACCTAATCCTAACCCTAACCCTAACCCTAACCTAACCCTAACCCTAAACCGAACCCTAACCCAACCCTTACCCTAACCCTAACCCTAAAACCAACCCTAACACTAACCCTAACCCTAACCCTAACGTAACCCTAACCCAAAACCTAACCCTAATCGTAAACCTAACCCTACCCCTAACCCTAACATAACCCTAACCCAAACCATAAGCCTAACCCTAACCCTAACACTAACCCTAAACTTAACCCTAAATCCTCACCCTAAAATTAACCCTAACCATAACCCAAACCCTAACATTTACCATAACCCTAACCCTTACCCCAACCCTACCCCTAACCCTAAACCTATCCCTAACCCTAACCCTAACATTAACCCTAACACTAACACTAAACCTAACCCTAACCCTAACAGTAACCCTAAAGTTTACCCTAAACCTAACACTAAACCTAACCCTAACCCTAAACCTAACCCTAACCCTAACCCTAACCCTAACCCTAACCCTAACCCTAACCCTAACAAAAACCCTAACCCTAACCCTAACACTTAACCTAACCCCAACCCCAACCCTAACCCTATCCTAAACCTAACCCAAACACTAACCCTAACCCTAAACCGAACCCTAACCTTAACCCTAACCGGAACCCTAACCCTAACCTAACCCTAACTCAAACACTAGCCCTAACCCTAATCTTACCATAACCCTAAAATTTACCCAAACACTAACCGTTAACCTAACACTACCTCTACACCTAACCCTAAACCTAACCCTAAACCTAACCCTAACCTAACCCTAGCCCTGACCCTGACCCTGAAACTTACCTGATCCTAACTCTAACCTAACACCAACCCTAAACTTAACCCTAACACTAAACCTAACCCTAACCCTAACCTAACCCTAACCTAACCCTAGCCCTGACCCTGACCCTGAAACTTACCTGATCCTAACTCTAACCTAACACCAACCCTAAAACTAACCCTAACACTAAACCTAACCCTAACCCTAACCTAACCCAAACCCTAACCCTAACCCTAAACCTAACCCTAAACCCTAACCCTAACACTAACCCTAACCCTAAACCTAACCCTAACCCTAACCCTAACCCTAACCCTAACCCTAAAAAAAACCCTAACCCTAACCCTAACACTTAACCTAACCCCAAACCCAACCCTAACCCTATCCTAAACATAACCCAAACCCTAACCCTAACCCTAAACCGAACTCTAACCTTAACCCTAACCGGAACCCAAACCCTAACCTAACCCTAACTCAAACACTAGCCCTAACCCTAATCTTACCATAACCCTAAAATTTACCCAAACATTAACACTTAACCTAACACTACCTCTACACCTAACCCTAACCCTAACCCTAAACCTAACCATAACCCTTATCCTAACCCTAACCCTAACCCTAACCTAACACTAACCCTAAACACTAAACCTGTCCCTAAACCTAACCCTAACTCTAAACCTAACCCTAAACACTAAACCTAACCCTAACCTAACCGTAACCCTGACCCTGACACTGAAACTGACCCTGATCCTAACTCTAACTCTAACACTAACCCTAAGCCTAAGCCTACCCTAACCCTAACCTTAACCCTAACCCTACCCCTACCCCTAAGCCTAACCCTAACCCTAAACCCGGACCCAGTCACTAACCTTAACCCTAACTGTAACACTAACCCTAATCCCTAAATCTAACCCTAACCTAACCCTAACCCTGACCCTGACCGTGAAACTGACCCTGATCCTAACTCTAACCATAACCCTAACTCTAACTCTAAGCCTAACTCTAACCCTAACCCTAACCCTAACCCTAACTCTAACCCTAACCCTAACCCTAACCCTAAACCTAACCCTAAACCCTAACCCTAACACAAACCCTAACCCTAAAACTAACCCTATTTCTAACCCTAACCCTAAACCCTAAACTTAACAGTAAAACTAACCCTAACCCTAACCCTAAACCCAAAACCATAACCCAAACATAACACTAACCCTAACCCTAACCCAAAACCTAACCCTAACCTAACCCTAACCCTGACCATGACCCTGAAACTGACCCTGATCCGAACTCTAACCCTAACACTAACCCTAAGCCTAAGCCTAAGCCTAACCCTAACCCTACCCCTAAACCTAAACCTAACCCTAACCCTAACCCTAAACCCTTACCCTAACTTTAACCCTAACCCTAACCCTAACCCTAAACCCTAACCCTGTCCCTAAAGCTAACCGGAACTGTAACACTAACCCTAAACCCTAAACCTAACCCTAACCTAACCCTAGCCCTGACCCTGACCCTGAAACTTACCTGATCCTAACTCTAACCCTAACACCAACCCTAAACCTAACCCTAACCCTAAACCTAACCCTAACCCTAACCTAACCCTAACCCTAAACCCAACCCTAAGCCTAACCCTTACCCTAACCCTAACCCTAAACCAACCCTAACACTAAACCTAACCCTAACATTTACCCTAACCCTCACCGTACCCCTAAACTTAACCCTAACCCCAACACCAACCCTAACCCTAAACCCTAAACCTAACACTAACCCTAACCCTAAACCTAACCCCATTTCTAAGCCTAACCCTAAACCCTAAACCTAACCCTAACACTAAAACTAACCCTGCCCTAAACACAAAATCCTAACCCTAATTTAACACTAACCCTAACCCTACCCTAACATAACCCTAACCCTAACCCTAACCCTGACAACCCCTTACACAAACCCTAACCCTAACCTCAAACCTAACCCTAACCCTAACCCTAACCCTATCCTAAACGTAACACAAACCATAATGCTAAACCTAAACCTAACCATAACCTTAACCCTAAAACCTAACCCTAAACCTAACCATAACACAAACGCTAAACTAACCCTAAATGGAACCCTAACCCTAACCTAACCCTAAATCTAACCCTAGCCCTAACCCTAATCCTAAACATAAACCTAAAATTTACCCTAACACTAACCCTTACCCTAACCCTACTTTTACCTCTAAACCTAACCTTAACCCTAACACTAACCCTAAGCCTAACCTTAAACCCTACTCCTAACTCTAACCCTAACCCTAACCCTAACCCTAAAACCTAATCCTGTCCCTAAATCTAACCCTAAATCTAACACTAACCCTAAACCCTAAACATAACCCTAACCTAACCCTAACCCTGACCATGACCCTGAAACTGACCCAGATCCGAACTCTAACCCTAACACTAACACTAAGCCTAAGCCTAACCCTAACCCTAACCCTACCTCTAAACCTAACCCTAACCCTAACCCTAACCCTAAACCCTTACCCTAACTTTAACCCTAACCCTAACCCTAACTCTAAACCCTAACCCTGTCCCTAAACCTAACCCTAACTCTAACACAAACCCTAAACCCTAAACCTAACCCTAACCTAACCCTGGCACTGACCCTGACCCTGAAACTGACCTGATCCTAACTCTAACCCTAACACTAAACCTAATCCTAACCCTAACCCTAACCCTAACCTAACCCTAACCCTAAACCGAACCCTAACCCAACCCTTACCCTAACCCTAACCCTAAAACCAACCCTAACACTAACCCTAACCCTAACCCTAACGTAACCCTAACCCAAAACCTAACCCTAATCGTAAACCTACCCTACCCCTAACCCTAACATAACCCTAACCCAAACCATAAGCCTAACCCTAACCCTAACACTAACCCTAAACTTAACCCTAAATCCTCACCCTAAAATTAACCCTAACCATAACCCAAACCCTAACATTTACCATAACCCTAACCCTTACCCCAACCCTACCCCTAACCCTAAACCTATCCCTAACCCTAACCCTAACATTAACCCTAACACTAACACTAAACCTAACCCTAACCCTAACAGTAACCCTAAAGTTTACCCTAAACCTAACACTAAACCTAACCCTAACCCTAACCCTAACCCTAACCCTAACCCTAACCCTAACCCTAACCCTAACAAAAACCCTAACCCTAACCCTAACACTTAACCTAACCCCAACCCCAACCCTAACCCTATCCTAAACCTAACCCAAACACTAACCCTAACCCTAAACCGAACCCTAACCTTAACCCTAACCGGAACCCTAACCCTAACCTAACCCTAACTCAAACACTAGCCCTAACCCTAATCTTACCATAACCCTAAAATTTACCCAAACACTAACCGTTAACCTAACACTACCTCTACACCTAACCCTAAACCTAACCCTAAACCTAACCCTAACCTAACCCTAGCCCTGACCCTGACCCTGAAACTTACCTGATCCTAACTCTAACCTAACACCAACCCTAAACCTAACCCTAACACTAAACCTAACCCTAACCCTAACCTAACCCTAACCTAACCCTAGCCCTGACCCTGACCCTGAAACTTACCTGATCCTAACTCTAACCTAACACCAACCCTAAACCTAACCCTAACACTAAACCTAACCCTAACCCTAACCTAACCCAAACCCTAACCCTAACCCTAAACCTAACCCTAAACCCTAACCCTAACACTAACCCTAACCCTAAACCTAACCCTAACCCTAACCCTAACCCTAACCCTAACCCTAACAAAAACCCTAACCCTAACCCTAACACTTAACCTAACCCCAAACCCAACCCTAACCCTATCCTAAACATAACCCAAACCCTAACCCTAACCCTAAACCGAACTCTAACCTTAACCCTAACCGGAACCCAAACCCTAACCTAACCCTAACTCAAACACTAGCCCTAACCCTAATCTTACCATAACCCTAAAATTTACCCAAACATTAACACTTAACCTAACACTACCTCTACACCTAACCCTAACCCTAACCCTAAACCTAACCATAACCCTTACCCTAACCCTAACCCTAACCCTAACCTAACACTAACCCTAAACACTAAACCTGTCCCTAAACCTAACCCTAACTCTAAACCTAACCCTAAACACTAAACCTAACCCTAACCTAACCGTAACCCTGACCCTGACACTGAAACTGACCCTGATCCTAACTCTAACTCTAACACTAACCCTAAGCCTAAGCCTACCCTAACCCTAACCTTAACCCTAACCCTACCCCTACCCCTAAGCCTAACCCTAACCCTAAACCCGGACCCAGTCACTAACCTTAACCCTAACTGTAACACTAACCCTAATCCCTAAATCTAACCCTAACCTAACCCTAACCCTGACCCTGGCCGTGAAACTGACCCTGATCCTAACTCTAACCATAACCCTAACTCTAACTCTAAGCCTAACTCTAACCCTAACCCTAACCCTAACCCTAACTCTAACCCTAACCCTAACCCTAACCCTAACCCTAAACCCTAACCCTAACACTAACCCTAACCCTAAAACTAACCCTATTTCTAACCCTAACCCTAAACCCTAAACTTAACAGTAAAACTAACCCTAACCCTAACCCTAAACCCAAAACCATAACCCAAACATAACACTAACCCTAACCCTAACCCTAACCCTAAACCTAACCCTAACCTAACCCTAACCCTGACCATGACCCTGAAACTGACCCTGATCCGAACTCTAACCCTAACACTAACCCTAAGCCTAAGTCTAAGCCTAACCCTAACCCTACCCCTAAACCTAAACCTAACCCTAACCCTAACCCTAAACCCTTACCCTAACTTTAACCCTAACCCTGACCCTAACCCTAAACCCTAACCCTGTCCCTAAAGCTAACCGTAACTGTAACACTAACCCTAAACCCTAAACCTAACCCTAACCTAACCCTAGCCCTGACCCTGACCCTGAAACTTACCTGATCCTAACTCTAACCCTAACACCAACCGTAAACCTAACCCTAACCCTAAACCTAACCCTAACCCTAACCTAACCCTAACCCTAAACCCAACCCTAAGCCTAACCCTTACCCTAACCCTAACCCTAAAACCAACCCTAACACTAACCCTAACCTTAACCCTAACGTAACCCTAACCCAAAACCTAACCCTAATCGTAAACCTAACCCTACCCCTAACCCTAACATAACCCTAACCCAACCCCTAAGCCTAACCCTAACCCTAACACTAACCCTAAACTTAACCCTAAATCCTCACCCTAAAACTAACCCTAACCATAACCCTAACCCTAACATTTACCATAACCCTAACCCTTACCCCAACCCTACCCCTAACCCTAAACCTATCCTAACCCTAACCCTAACATTAACCCTAACACTAACACTAAAACTAACCCTAACCCTAACACTAACCCTAAAGTTTACCCTAAACCTAACACTAACCCTAACCCTAACCCTAACCCTAACCCTAACCCTAACCCTAACCCCAACCCTAAACCCTAACCCTAACACTAACCCTAACCCTAAACTTAACCCTAACCCTAACCCTAACCCTAACCCTAACCCTAACAAAAACCCTAACCCTAACCATAACACTTAACCTAACCCCAAACCCAACCGTAACCCTATCCTAAACCTAACCCAAACCCTAACCCTAACCCTAAACCGAAACCTAACCTTAACCCTAACCGGAACCCTAACCCTAACCTAACCCTAACTCAAACACTAGTCCTAACCCTAATCTTACCATAACCCTAAAATTTACCCAAACATTAACACTTAACCTAACACTACCTCTACACCTAAACCTGACCCTAACCCTAAACCTAACCATAACCCTTACCCTAACCCTAACCCTAACCCTAACCTAACACTAACCCTAAACACTAAACCTGTCCCTAAACCTAACCCTAACTCTAAACCTAACCCTAAACACTAAACCTAACCCTAACCTAACCGTAACCCTGACCCTGACACTGAAACTGACCCTGATCCTAACTCTAATTCTAACACTAACCCTAAGCCTAAGCCTACCCTAACCCTAACCTTAACCCTAACCCTACCCCTACCCCTAAGCCTAACCCTAACCCTAAACCCGGACCCAGACACTAACCTTAACCCTAACTGTAACACTAACCCTAATCCCTAAATCTAACCCTAACCTAACCCTAACCCTGACCCTGACCGTGAAACTGACCCTGATCCTAACTTTAACCCTAACCCTAACCCTAACCCTAACCCTAACCCTAACCCTAAACCCTAACCCTAACACTAACCCTAACCCTAAAACTAACCCTATTTCTAACCCTAACCCTAAACCCTAAACTTAACAGTAACACTAACCCTAACCCTAACCCTAAACCCAAAACCATAACCCAAACATAACACTAACCCTAACCCTAACCCTAACCTAAGCCTAAACCTAACCCAAACCTTAACCCTAACCGTAACACTAACACTAACCCTAACCTAACCATAAACCTAACCCTATCCCTAACCCTAACCCTAACCCTAAACCCAACCCTTACCCTAACCCTAAACCTAACCCTAACCCTAACCCGAAACCTGAACCCTAAACCTAACACTAACCCTAAACCTAACCCTAACCCTAACCTAATCCTAAATCTAACCCTAACACTAACCCTAACCCTAACCCTAACCCTAATATTTACCCTAACCCTAACCATAACCCTAACCCTAACGCTAACCCTAACACTAAACCTAACCCTAAACCTAACCCTAACCCTAACATTTACCCTAACCCTCACCCTACCATTAAACTTAACCCTAACCCGAACACTAACCCTAACCCTAAACCTAAAACTAAAACTAACATAACCCTAACACAAAAACAAATCCTAATCCTAAACCTAACCCTAACCTTAACCCTAACCTAAACCTAACCCGAACACTACCCCTAACCCTAACCCTAACCCTAACCCAAACCCTAACGTTAACCCTAAACCCAAACACTACCCCTAACCCTAACCCTAACCCTAACCCAAACCCTAACGTTAACCTTAAACCCTAAAGCTAACACGAACCCTAACCCTAACCGTAACCCTAAACCGGACATAATCCTAAACCTAACCCTAACCCTAACCCTAACCCTAAACCTAACACTAACATTTACCCTAACACTAACCCTAACCCTACCCCTACCCCTAACCCTACCCTAACCCTAACCCTAACCCTAATATTTACCCTAAACCTAACCCTAACCCTAACCCTAACCCTAAACCTAACCCTAACCCTATCCCTAACCCTAACCCTAAACCCTAACATTAACCCTAATCCTAACCCTAACCCTAAACCCAACCCTAACCCTAACATTTACCCTAACCCTACACCTACACTAACCCTAACCCTAATCTTAAACCCTAACACTAAACCTAAACCTAACCTAAACCTAACCGAAACCCTAACTCTAACCCTAACCTAACCCTAAACCTAAACCTAAACCTAACCCTAACCCAAACCCTAACCCTAACCCTAACGCTAAACCTAAACCTAATCCTAAACTCTAACCCTAACCCTACCCTAACCCTAAACCTAACCCTATCCCTAACCCTAAGCCTAACCCTAACCCTAACCCTAATCCAACCCAAACACTAACCCTAACACTAACATTTACCATAACCCTCATCCTACCCCAAAACTTAACCCTAACCCCAACACCAACCCTAACCCTAAACCCTAAACCTAACACTAACCCTAACCCTAAACCTAACCCCATTTCTAAGCCTAACCCTAAACCCTAAACCTAACCCTAACCCTAAACCTAACCCTGCCCTAAACACAAAACCCTAACCCTAACTTAACCCTAACCCTAACCCTACACTAACATAACCCTAACCCTAACCCTGAAAACCCCTTACAGAAACCCTAACCCTAATCCTAACCTCAAACTTAACCCTAACGCTAACCCTAACCCTATCCTAAACGTAACACAAACCATAATGCTAACCCTAAACCTATCCATAACCTTAACCCTAAAACCTAACCCTAAACCTAACCATAACACAAACGCTAAACTAACCCTAAACGGAACGCTAACCCTAATATAACCCTATCTCTATACCTAGCCCTAACCCTAATCCTAAACATAACCCTAAAATTTACCCTAACACTAACCCTTACCCTAACCCTACCTTTACCTCTAAACCTAACCCTAACCCTAACACTAACCCTAACCCTACCCTAACCCTAACCCTAAACCCAACCCTAAGCCTAACCCTTACCCTAAACCTAAACCTAAACCCAACCCTAACCCTAACCCTAACCCTAACCCTAACCCTAACCCTAATCCTAAACCTAAACCTAAACATAACATAAACCTAACCCAAAACCTAACCCTAATCTTAAATCTAAACCTAACCTTAACCCTAACCTAAACCTAACACAAACACTACCCCTAACCCTAACCCTAACCCTAACCGAAAGCCTAACGTTAACCCTAAACCCTAACACTAACACTAACCCTAACCATAACCCTAAACCTAAACCTAACATAATCCTAAACCTAACCCTAACCCTAACCCTAACCATAAAACTAACCCTAACATTTACCCTAACACTAACCCTTACCCTACTCTTAACCCTAACCCTACCCTAACCCTAATCGTAACCCTAATTCTAACCCTAACCCTAACCCTAACCCTAATATTTGCCCTCACCCTAACCCTAACCCTAACCCTAACCCTAACACTAAACCTACCGTAACCCTAAACCTAAACCTAACCCTAACTCTAAACCTAACCCGAACCCTAAACTCTAACCCTAAATCTAATCCTAACCCTAACCCTAAACACAACCCTAACCCTAACATTTACCCTAACCCTTCACCTACGCTAACCCTAACCCTAATCCTAAACCCTAACACTAAACCTAAACCTAACCTAACCTTAACACAAACCCTAACCCTAATCCTAAACGAACCCTAACCCTAACCCTAAACCTAACCCTAACCCAAACCCTAACCCTAACTCTAACGCTAAACCTAAACTTAATCCTAAACTCTAACCCTAACCCTACCCTAACCCTAAAACTAACCCTAACACTAAACCTAACCCTAACATTTACCCTAACCCTCACCCTACCCCTAAACTTAACCCCAACCCCAACACCAACCGTAACCCTGAACCCTAAACCTAACACTAACCCTAACCCTAATCCAACCCTAACACTAAACCTAACCCTAACATTTACCCTAACCCTCACCGTACCCCTAAACTTAACCCTAACCCCAACACCAACCCTAACCCTAAACCCTAAACCTAACACTAACCCTAACCCTAAACCTAACCCCATTTCTAAGCCTAACCCTAAACCCTAAACCTAACCCTAACACTAAAACTAACCCTGCCCTAAACACAAAATCCTAACCCTAATTTAACACTAACCCTAACCCTACCCTAACATAACCCTAACCCTAACCCTAACCCTGACAACCCCTTACACAAACCCTAACCCTAACCTCAAACCTAAACCTAACCCGAACCCTAACCCTATCCTAAACGTAACACAAACCATAATGCTAACCCTAAACCTAACCATAACCTTAACCCTAAAACCTAACCCTAAACCTAACCATAACACAAACGCTAAACTAACCCTAAATGGAACCCTAACCCTAACCTAACCCTAAATCTAACCCTAGCCCTAACCCTAATCCTAAACATAAACCTAAAATTTACCCTAAAACTAACCCTTACCCTAACCCTACTTTTACCTCTAAACCTAACCTTAACCCTAACACTAACCCTAAGCCTAACCTTAAACCCTACTCCTAACTCTAACCCTAACCCTAACCCTAACCCTAAAACCTAATCCTGTCCCTAAATCTAACCCTAAATCTAACACTAACCCTAAACCCTAAACATAACCCTAACCTAACCCTAACCCTGACCATGACCCTGAAACTGACCCAGATCCGAACTCTAACCCTAACACTAACACTAAGCCTAAGCCTAACCCTAACCCTAACCCTACTTCTAAACCTAACCCTAACCCTAACCCTAACCCTAAACCCTTACCCTAACTTTAACCCTAACCCTAACCCTAACTCTAAACCCTAACCCTGTCCCTAAACCTAACCCTAACTCTAACACAAACCCTAAACCCTAAACCTAACCCTAACCTAACCCTGGCACTGACCCTGACCCTGAAACTGACCTGATCCTAACTCTAACCCTAACACTAAACCTAATCCTAACCCTAACCCTAACCCTAACCTAACCCTAACCCTAAACCGAACCCTAACCCAACCCTTACCCTAACCCTAACCCTAAAACCAACCCTAACACTAACCCTAACCCTAAAACTAACCCTATTTCTAACCCTAACCCTAAACCCTAAACTTAACAGTAACACTAACCCTAACCCTAACCCTAAACCCAAAACCATAACCCAAACATAACACTAACCCTAACCCTAACCCTAACCTAAGCCTAAACCTAACCCAAACCTTAACCCTAACCGTAACACTAACACTAACCCTAACCTAACCATAAACCTAACCCTATCCCTAACCCTAACCCTAACCCTAAACCCAACCCTTACCCTAACCCTAAACCTAACCCTAACCCTAACCCGAAACCTGAACCCTAAACCTAACACTAACCCTAAACCTAACCCTAACCCTAACCTAATCCTAAATCTAACCCTAACACTAACCCTAACCCTAACCCTAACCCTAATATTTACCCTAACCCTAACCATAACCCTAACCCTAACGCTAACCCTAACACTAAACCTAACCCTAAACCTAACCCTAATCCTAACATTTACCCTAACCCTCACCCTACCATTAAACTTAACCCTAACCCGAACACTAACCCTAACCCTAAACCTAAACCTAAAACTAACATAACCCTAACACAAAAACAAATCCTAATCCTAAACCTAACCCTAACCTTAACCCTACCTAAACCTAACCCAAACACTACCCCTAACCCTAACCCTAACCCTAACCCAAACCCTAACGTTAACCCTAAACCCAAACACTACCCCTAACCCTAACCCTAACCCTAACCCAAACCCTAACGTTAACCTTAAACCCTAAAGCTAACACGAACCCTAACCCTAACCGTAACCCTAAACCGGACATAATCCTAAACCTAACCCTAACCCTAACCCTAACCCTAAACCTAACACTAACATTTACCCTAACACTAACCCTAACCCTACCCCTACCCCTAACCCTACCCTAACCCTAACCCTAACCCTAATATTTACCCTAAACCTAACCCTAACCCTAACCCTAACCCTAACCCTAACCCTAAACCTAACCCTAACCCTATCCCTAACCCTAACCCTAAACCCTAACATTAACCCTAATCCTAACCCTAACCCTAAACCCAACCCTAACCCTAACATTTACCCTAACCCTACACCTACACTAACCCTAACCCTAATCTTAAACCCTAACACTAAACCTAAACCTAACCTAAACCTAACCGAAACCCTAACTCTAACCCTAACCTAACCCTAAACCTAAACCTAAACCTAACCCTAACCCAAACCCTAACCCTAACCCTAACGCTAAACCTAAACCTAATCCTAAACTCTAACCCTAACCCTACCCTAACCCTAAACCTAACCCTATCCCTAACCCTAAGCCTAACCCTAACCCTAACCCTAATCCAACCCAAACACTAACCCTAACACTAACATTTACCATAACCCTCATCCTACCCCAAAACTTAACCCTAACCCCAACACCAACCCTAACCCTAAACCCTAAACCTAACACTAACCCTAACCCTAAACCTAACCCCATTTCTAAGCCTAACCCTAAACCCTAAACCTAACCCTAACCCTAAACCTAACCCTGCCCTAAACACAAAACCCTAACCCTAACTTAACCCTAACCCTAACCCTACACTAACATAACCCTAACCCTAACCCTGAAAACCCCTTACAGAAAACCTAACCCTAATCCTAACCTCAAACTTAACCCTAACGCTAACCCTAACCCTATCCTAAACGTAACACAAACCATAATGCTAACCCTAAACCTATCCATAACCTTAACCCTAAAACCTAACCCTAAACCTAACCATAAAAAAACGCTACACTAACCCTAAACGGAACGCTAACCCTAACATAACCCTATCTCTATACCTAGCCCTAACCCTAATCCTAAACATAACCCTAAAATTTACCCTAACACTAACCCTTACCCTAACCCTACCTTTACCTCTAAACCTAACCCTAACCCTAACACTAACCCTAACCCTACCCTAACCCTAACCCTAAACCCAACCCTAAGCCTAACCCTTACCCTAAACCTAAACCTAAACCCAACCCTAACCCTAACCCTAACCCTAACCCTAACCCTAACCCTAATCCTAAACCTAAACCTAAACATAACATAAACCTAACCCAAAACCTAACCCTAATCTTAAATCTAAACCTAACCTTAACCCTAACCTAAACCTAACACAAACACTACCCCTAACCCTAACCCTAACCCTAACCGAAAGCCTAACGTTAACCCTAAACCCTAACACTAACACTAACCCTAACCATAACCCTAAACCTAAACCTAACATAATCCTAAACCTAACCCTAACCCTAACCCTAACCATAAAACTAACCCTAACATTTACCCTAACACTAACCCTTACCCTACTCTTAACCCTAACCCTACCCTAACCCTAATCGTAACCCTAATTCTAACCCTAACCCTAACCCTAATATTTGCCCTCACCCTAACCCTAACCCTAACCCTAACCCTAACACTAAACCTACCGTAACCCTAAACCTAAACCTAACCCTAACTCTAAACCTAACCCGAACCCTAAACTCTAACCCTAAATCTAATCCTAACCCTAACCCTAAACACAACCCTAACCCTAACATTTACCCTAACCCTTCACCTACGCTAACCCTAACCCTAATCCTAAACCCTAACACTAAACCTAAACCTAACCTAACCTTAACACAAACCCTAACCCTAATCCTAAACGAACCCTAACCCTAACCCTAAACCTAACCCTAACCCAAACCCTAACCCTAACTCTAACGCTAAACCTAAACTTAATCCTAAACTCTAACCCTAACCCTACCCTAACCCTAAAACTAACCCTAACACTAAACCTAACCCTAACATTTACCCTAACCCTCACCCTACCCCTAAACTTAACCCCAACCCCAACACCAACCGTAACCCTAAACCCTAACCTAACACTAACCCTAACCCTAATCCAACCCTAACACTAAACCTAACCCTAACATTTACCCTAACCCTCACCGTACCCCTAAACTTAACCCTAACCCCAACACCAACCCTAACCCTAAACCCTAAACCTAACACTAACCCTAACCCTAAACCTAACCCCATTTCTAAGCCTAACCCTAAACCCTAAACCTAACCCTAACACTAAAACTAACCCTGCCCTAAACACAAAATCCTAACCCTAATTTAACACTAACCCTAACCCTACCCTAACATAACCCTAACCCTAACCCTAACCCTGACAACCCCTTACACAAACCCTAACCCTAACCTCAAACCTAACCCTAACCCTAACCCTAACCCTATCCTAAACGTAACACAAACCATAATGCTAACCCTAAACCTAACCATAACCTTAACCCTAAAACCTAACCCTAAACCTAACCATAACACAAACGCTAAACTAACCCTAAATGGAACCCTAACCCTAACCTAACCCTAAATCTAACCCTAGCCCTAACCCTAATCCTAAACATAAACCTAAAATTTACCCTAACATTAACCCTTACCCTAACCCTACTTTTACCTCTAAACCTAACCTTAACCCTAACACTAACCCTAAGCCTAACGTTAAACCCTACTCCTAACTCTAACCCTAACCCTAAAACCTAATCCTGTCCCTAAATCTAACCCTAAATCTAACACTAACCCTAAACCCTAAACATAACCCTAACCTAACCCTAACCCTGACCATGACCCTGAAACTGACCCAGATCCGAACTCTAACCCTAACACTAACACTAAGCCTAAGCCTAACCCTAACCCTAACCCTACTTCTAAACCTAACCCTAACCCTAACCCTAACCCTAAACCCTTACCCTAACTTTAACCCTAACCCTAACCCTAACTCTAAACCCTAACCCTGTCCCTAAACCTAACCCTAACTCTAACACAAACCCTAAACCCTAAACCTAACCCTAACCTAACCCTGGCACTGACCCTGACCCTGAAACTGACCTGATCCTAACTCTAACCCTAACACTAAACCTAATCCTAACCCTAACCCTAACCCTAACCTAACCCTAACCCTAAACCGAACCCTAACCCAACCCTTACCCTAACCCTAACCCTAAAACCAACCCTAACACTAACCCTAACCCTAACCCTAACGTAACCCTAACCCAAAACCTAACCCTAATCGTAAACCTAACCCTACCCCTAACCCTAACATAACCCTAACCCAAACCATAAGCCTAACCCTAACCCTAACACTAACCCTAAACTTAACCCTAAATCCTCACCCTAAAATTAACCCTAACCATAACCCAAACCCTAACATTTACCATAACCCTAACCCTTACCCCAACCCTACCCCTAACCCTAAACCTATCCCTAACCCTAACCCTAACATTAACCCTAACACTAACACTAAACCTAACCCTAACCCTAACAGTAACCCTAAAGTTTACCCTAAACCTAACACTAAACCTAACCCTAACCCTAACCCTAACCCTAACCCTAACCCTAACCCTAACCCTAAACCCTAACCCTAACACTAACCCTAAACGTAACCCTAACCCTAACCCTAACCCTAACCCTAACCCTAACCCTAACAAAAACCCTAACCCTAACCCTAACACTTAACCTAACCCCAACCCCAACCCTAACCCTATCCTAAACCTAACCCAAACACTAACCCTAACCCTAAACCGAACCCTAACCTTAACCCTAACCGGAACCCTAACCCTAACCTAACCCTAACTCAAACACTAGCCCTAACCCTAATCTTACCATAACCCTAAAATTTACCCAAACACTAACCATTAACCTAACACTACCTCTACACCTAACCCTAAACCTAACCCTAAACCTAACCATAACCCTCAACCTAACCCTAACCCTAACCCTAACCTAACACTAACCCTAAACACTAAACCTGTCCCTAACCCTAACCCTAACTCTAAACCTAACCCTAAACACTAAACCTAACACTAACCTAACCGTAACCCTGACCATGACACTGAAACTGACCCTGATCCTAACTCTAACTCTAACACTAACCCTAAGCCTAAGCCTACCCTAACCCTAACCTTACCCCTAACCCTACCCCTACCCCTAAGCCTAACACTAACCCTAAACCCGGACCCAGTCACTAACCTTAACCCTAACTGTAACCGTAACCCTAATCCCTAAATCTAACCCTAACCTAACCCTAACCCTGACCCTGACCGTGAAACTGACCCTGATCCTAACTCTAACCATAACCCTAACTCTAACTCTAAGCCTAACTCTAACCCTAACCCTAACCCTAACACTAACCCTAACCCTAACCCTAACCCTAACCCTAAACCCTAACCCTAACACTAACCCTAACCCTAAAATTAACCCTATTTCTAACCCTAACCCTAAACCCTAAACTTAACAGTAACACTAACCCTAACACTAACCCTAAACCCAAAACCATAACCCAAACATAACACTAACCCTAACCCTAACCCTAACCCTAACTTAAGCCTAAACCTAACCCAAATCTTATCCCTAACCGTAACACTAACACTAAACCTAACCTAACCCTAAACCTAACCCTATCCCTAACACTAACCCTAACCCTAAACCCAACCCTTACCCTAACCCTAACCCTAACCCTAACCCTAAACCTAAACCCTAAACCTAACACTAACCCTAAACCTAACCCTAACCCTAACCTAATCCTAAACCTAACCCTAACACTAACCCTAACCCTAACCCTGATATTTACCCTAACCCTAACCATAACCCTAACCCTAACGCTAAACCTAACACTAAACCTAACCCTAAACATAACCCTAACCCTAACATTTACCCTAACCCTCACCCTACCATTAAACTTAACCCTAACCCGAACACTAACACTAACCCTAAACCCTAACACTAACACTAACCCTAACCCCAAAACTAACCCCATTTCTAAGCCTAACCCTAAACCCTAAACCTAACCCTAACCCTAACATTAGCCCTGCCCTAAACCTAAAACCCTAACCCTAACCTTAACCCTAACCCTAACCCTAACCCTAACAACCACTTACACAAACCCTAACCCTAACCCTAACCCTAAACCTTGCCCTAACCCTAACCCTATCCCTATCCTAAACCTAACACAAACCATAATGCTAACTGTAAACCTAACACTAACCTTAACCCTAAACCCTAACCCTAAACCTAACCCTAACACAAACGCTAAACTTACCCTAAACGGAACCCTAACACTAACCTAACCCTAAATCTAACCCTAGAACTAACCCTAATCCTAAACATAACCCTACAATTTACCCTAACACTAACCCTTACCGTAACCCTTCCCTTACCACAAAACCAAACATTAACCCTAACCCTAACATTTACCCTAACCCTCACCCTACCATTAAACTTAACCCTAATCCTCAACCTAACCCTAACCCTAACCCTAACCTAACACTAACCCTAAACACTAAACCTGTCCCTAACCCTAACCCTAACTCTAAACCTAACCCTAAACACTAAACCTAACCCTAACCTAACCGTAACCCTGACCATGACACTGAAACTGACCCTGATCCTAACTCTAACTATAACACTAACCCTAAGCCTAAGCCTACCCTAACCCTAACCTTACCCCTAACCCTACCCCTACCCCTAAGCCTAACACTAACCCTAAACCCGGACCCAGTCACTAACCTTAACCCTAACTGTAACCCTAACCCTAATCCCTAAATCTAACCCTAACCTAACCCTAACCCTGACCCTGACCGTGAAACTGACCCTGATCCTAACTCTAACCATAACCCTAACTCTAACTCTAAGCCTAACTCTAACCCTAACCCTAACCCTAACCCTAACCCTAACCCTAAACCCTAACCCTAACACTAACCCTAACCCTAAAACTAACCCTATTTCTAACCCTAACCCTAAACCCTAAACTTAACAGTAACACTAACCCTAACACTAACCCTAAACCCAAAACCATAACCCAAACATAACACTAACCCTAACCCTAACCATAACCAAAACCTAAACCTAACCCAAACCTTAACCCTAACCGTAACACTAACACTAACCCTAACCTAACCCTATCCCTAACCCTAACCCTAACCGTAAACCCAATCCTTACCCTAACCCTAACCCTAACCCTAACCCTAAACCTAAACCCTAAACCTAACACTAACCCTAAACCTAACCCTAACCCTAACCTAATCCTAAAACTAACCCTAACACTAACCCTAACCCTAACCCTAACCCTAATATTTACCCTAACCCTAACCATCACCCTAACCCTAACGCTAACCCTAACACTAAACCTAACCCTAAACCTAACCCTAACCCTAACATTTACCCTAACCCTCACCCTACCATTAAACTTAACCCTAACCCGAACACTAACCCTAACCCTAAACCCTAACACTAACACTAACCCTAACCCCAAAACTAACCCCATTTCTAAGCCTAACCCTAAACCCTAAACCTAACCCTAACCCTAACATTAACCCTGCCCTAAACCTAAAACCCTAACCGTAACTTAACCCTAACCCTAACCCTAACCCTAACATAACCCTAACCCTAACCTTAACCCTAACCCTAACCCTAACCCTAACCCTAACAACCACTTACACAAACCCTAACCCTAACCCTAACCCTAAACCTTGCCCTAACCCTAACCCTATCCCTATCCTAAACCTAACACAAACCATAATGCTAACTGTAAACCTAACACTAACCTTAACCCTAAACCCTAACCCTAAACCTTGCAGCGGGCCTGCCGCCACGAGTCGAACGGTTCCTGACAAGGGGAGTGGGAATGAAAAAAGGCACTCACACTTTGATGATGGCGATCGCGGACCCCAGTGTTCCTGGAGACGCTGAGTTTATTTTGTCCCCAGAATTTATACCTTCTGTGGACGTGCAGTTTAACAAGTACAAAAATGCATTATCTAGTTAACAGTGAATCTTTAACTTTAACACAGGAGACACAAAATTCACTGAAACTCCCAAATGTAATTATCTTATCAATAGCCCTGATAGGCATCAGCCTTCTGTTCTGGGAACTGGCCACTCCCACCACATTCCTGAGCAGCATGCAAGCTCTCTGCAGATGCAGGCAGAGACAATTGCTTCAGTGGGAGGAAATAGGTTAAGTATAAACTGAGCCATTCTGTTAAGGCTTTAAAGTTAACTGCAACCATGGCTCCCCACATCTCCCCCTTTTTTATTTTATATTTTTGAGATCGTGTCTGGCTTAGGTGGTCAGTACAGACATTTTCACTTACCCGTCATTGGATATCAATCATCAAAGCGATCGACTCCTGTCTTAGGTTGTAAAAACGCTTACTGATCATTACCCGTCATTGGCTACCGATCTCCTTTGAGGAAAGCCAGAGACAGCAGAGGCTTTTCCCAGGCAGGGGGAAGGGGAGGCAAGGCCTCTTTTTTGAATCTTTTAAGGCAGCTCATTGGGGGTCCCCACTTGGTTTCGCCTGGCTTAGGTTGTATCTCCCTTGAGATATCTTACCCGTCTTTGGCTGCAAACCATCTTTTGGGGACCAGACAGAGAGACATGAGGTGTAAAACATAAAGATAAGCAAAGTCCTAAAAAGCCAGTCTTACAGGCTCTTCTTTCCTTAAGGAAAGACATGGGGGGGACAGTCGGCTAGGCTGTTGTGTGACTACATCTCCCCCTTTTTTTTTTTTTTGAAGCGTGAGAAACACAGAACATGTAGTTATTTCATTTACAGCCTGTCAGAGGGCTATTTGTCCACATCTGAGGACTATGTAAAACAAACAGAACAATAAACAGAATAGCAATATCCCCAGCAAACCCTCTACCCAAAGTCTTTATCCATTTAACAGGGTCTGAAGCGGAAAGTCCTTTTGCAGCTGTGGAAAGTGAGAGCTTTTTTACACCCTAGGGGCGTGGATGGGTATCTATAGATGTCTTTTCTTTTGTGGGCTGTCGCTCATGGTATGGTTTAACACCGACCAGGAATTTGCAAAGGTTTTTCTTCCAGACCTGGAGAAATACAAGCAAAGCCTCTTTCCCGTGTTATCTCGCAGGGAGAAGCAGGATCAGCTTTCCCACGTAATTTTTTAAACAAAGGTTGTAATTTACCAGTTGTCAACTGCAACTGAGGTCTAATCCAATTAATGTCTCCCAGTAGCTTTTGGAAATCATTTAATGTTTTTAAACAATCTCGCCGGATTTGTATTTTTTGAGGCACAATGGCCTGAGGCATTAAACAATATCCCAGATAAGAGTAAGGAGGCACTTGCTGAATTTTTTCTGGGGCTAGAACTAGCCCATAATTGTGGAGCTTTTTTTGTAAATGAGCAAAAGCAGCAAGCAACTTTGGTTCACAAGAGTGGGCAAGAAGTATGTCATCCATGTAGTGGATGATGTAAATATCTGAAAATGCCCTTCGGGTAGGTTTTATTTTAGCTGATACAAATTTTTGACATAATGTAGGGCTACTAGCCATACCCTGAGGTAGCACTAGCCAATGATATCTCTTAAAAGGTTTTTGTAAATTAACAGAAGGAACACTGAAAGCAAATTTAGGGCAGTCATCAGGATTTAAAGGTATAGTATAAAAACAATCTTTTTAAGTCCAAAACAATTTTATATGTGTTTTTTGGTATGGCTGTAGGACAGGGCAAGCCTGTCTACAAAGCTCCCATTAATTTTATGGTTTTATTAACTTTTTGTAAATCTTATAATAATCTCCACTGACCAGATTTTTTTTTAATAATAAATATGGGAGAATTTTAGTGGAATTAGAGGAAGCAATGTGTCCCTTTTAAAGTTGCTCCTGTACTAGCAGCTTGTAAAATCTTTTGTAGGGGGGACCTTTGATCTTTTACGCCTGATAATTGCCTGATTGTCACAGGTGCTAAAACAGGAGCCTCAGGCTGTGGATCCAGCCCTGCAACTACACTTGGAGGAGAATTTAGTTGTAATCTAGGCTTTTATTTTGATTGAGATTTTAATAAAGACCCAGTCTGTTGAGCCTTTCAAAGATAGGATATATTTCAAAATGCTCTGTGGACTCCCCTTGCTTGTGAGCTTCTTCACAAGCCATTTGAAGAGGGGATCGTACAACAGAGTCCGATCCTGGCTTAACATAACCTGGCGAAGGCTCAGCAGGCATTTCCCAAACCAAAGACTGCAGCGGAGGTCCCCACCTACGGGGCTCCTCAGGAGGAGGTGCAGAGAGATTAACTGTGGGGGGATCTTTACCCCGAGGATTCCATTGATCTCTAAAAGAAATCTGGGGACTCCGAGGACAATTTCCTCTGTCCACAGCAACTTTAAGCTCAATCAGCTGTCCCTGAATCTTTTTTAGCTGATCTGCAAAAGAGAGTGCAGTGCCTGCAGGCTGCTCCTCTCCTTGAGCCATAGCCACTAAAGGAGAGTTTTTGTCCCTATCATATTTGGCTACTTCATTTTCTAATTCTTCCTGGTCTTGAGGGTCTAAATCTTTCCAGTGCTCAACCGGAGCTTCCTGACAAACAGGCTCTTTGTTCACTTTAAGAACTCCCTCTAACAACTTTGCGCCCCCTCCCTCCTTCTCTCTCTCTGCCAGAGAAGCGGCAGAAGCGGCAGATGGGAGAATTTTTTCGTTTTCAGCTTGTTTCACTTTCTCTAGCTTGCAGCCCTTTTGTTTAAGTCCATGGGCAGCATAATAATCTTGTAACTGTTTTTTCACCTTTCTTTTGTAATTTTTATAAAACTTGTCTAACTGTTTTCTGCTCACCCGACTGCCACGGGCGGTAAGCAACTTCTTAAGTCCTCTAACATACAGGTCCTTGCTGCTGGCGTGACCCATCCTTTTTCCCTAACTCGGCCCTTCTTTCAAACAAAGAAAAACACTCAGGTGTCCGTCTGGCCGTGTCCCTTGCGGGGCCAAATCCGTCTTAGCTAGAACCGCGCCGGTATAATTCCCCGGCCAGGTGGGTTGTAAAGCCCAGTCGCCGTTATGCCATATGACAGAACCGGAACCGCAGGTTAGGACCCAATCAAGCTCCGTAACACAAAGTCGTGGAGCTATCACTCAGTCACACACTCATTCGACCGAGGGGACAGTGCCTTGCTCACCGTGCATCCACTGATTAGCTCCAATGAGCTGGGCCCTTGCCACACGGTGTTCCTCACTATTACCCCTATATCCAGTCCCTGTTCGGGCGCCACTTGCAGCGGGCCTGCCGCCACGAGTCGAACGGTTCCTGACAAGGGGAGTGGGAATGAAAAAAGGCACTCACACTTTGATGATGGCGATCGCGGACCCCAGTGTTCCTGGAGACGCTGAGTTTATTTTGTCCCCAGAATTTATACCTTCTGTGGACGTGCAGTTTAACAAGTACAAAAATGCATTATCTAGTTAACAGTGAATCTTTAACTTTAACACAGGAGACACAAAATTCACTGAAACTCCCAAATGTAATTATCTTATCAATAGCCCTGATAGGCATCAGCCTTCTGTTCTGGGAACTGGCCACTCCCACCACATTCCTGAGCAGCATGCAAGCTCTCTGCAGATGCAGGCAGAGACAATTGCTTCAGTGGGAGAAAATAGGTTAAGTATAAACTGAGCCATTCTGTTAAGGCTTTAAAGTTAACTGCAACCATGGCTCCCCACAAAACCTAACCCTAACACAAACGCTAAACTTACCCTAAACGGAACCCTAACCCTAACCTAACCCTAAATCTAACCCTAGAACTAACCCTAATCCTAAACATAACCCTACAATTTACCCTAACACTAACCCTTACCGTAACCCTTCCCTTACCACAAAACCAAACATTAACCCTAACCCTAACCCTAACCCTAACCTTAAACCCTACACCTAACTCTAACCCTAACCCTAACCATAAAACCTAACCCTGTCCCTAAACCTAACCCTAAATCTAACACTAACCCTAAACCCTAAACCTAACCCTAACCTAACCCTAAACCTGACCATGACCCTGAAACTGACCCTGATCCGAACTCTAACCCTAACACTAACCCTAAGCCTAAGCCTAACCCTTACCCTAACCCTAACCCTAAACCTAACCCTAACCCTAACCATAACCCTAAACCCTTACCCTAACTTTAACCCTAACCCTAACCCTAACCCTAAACCCTAACCCTGTCCCTAAACCTAACCCTAACTCTAACACTAACCCTAAACCCTAAACCTAACCCTAACCTAACCCTAGCCTTGACCCTGACCCTGAAACTGACATGATCCTAACTCTAACCCTAACAGTAACCCTAACCCTAACCCTAACCCTAACCCTAACCCTAACCCTAACCCTAACCTAACCCTAACCCTAAACCCAACCCTAACCCAACCCTTACCCTAACCCTATCCCTAAAACCAACCCTAACACTAACCCTAACCCTAACCCTAACGTAACCCTAACCCAAAACCTAACCCTAATCGTAAACCTAACCCTACCCCTAACCCTAA
>NC_142504.1:58333579-58336079 GCF_057876585.1 Rhinolophus sinicus | reverse complement strand
ACCCTAAACCTAAACCTAACCCTAACCCTAACCTAATCCTAAACCTAACCATAACATTAACCCTAACCGTAACCCTAACCCTAACATTTACGATAACCCTAACCCTTACCACAACCCTACACCTAACCCTAAACCTAACCCTAACCCTAACCCTAGAATTAACCCTAACCCTAACACTAAATCTAACCCTAACCCTAACACTAACCCTAAAGTTTACCCTAACCCTAACACTAACCCTAACCCTAACCCTAACCTTTACCACAACCCTACCCCTAACCCTAAACCTAACCCTAACCCTAACCCTAACATTAACCCTAACCCTAACCCTAGACCTAACCCTAACCCTAACCCTAAACCTTAACCCTAACAATAACACTAACCCTAAAACTAACCTTATTTCTAATCCTAACCCTAAACCCTAAACCTAACAGTAACACTAACCCTAACCCTAACCGTAAACCCAAAACCATAACCCTAACCTAACACTAACCCTAATCCTAACCCTAACCTAAGCCTAATCCTAACCCAAACCCTAACCCTAACCCGACCCTAGCAGTAACCCTAACCTAACCCTAAACCTAACCCTAACCTAACGCTAACTCTAACCCTAAACCTAACCCTAACCTAACCATAAACCTACCCCTAAAACTAACCCTAACCCTAACCCTATCCCTAAGGTAAACCTAACCCTAACACAAACCCTAAATCTAACCATAACCATAATCCTAATCTAACCCTAAGTCTAACCCTAACAATAACCTTAATCCTAACCCTAAACCTAACCTTAACATTTACCCTATCAATAACCCTTATCGTAACCCTACCCTTAACCCTAACCCTAACCCTAACCCTAACACTAAACTTAACCCTAACACTAACCCTAACCCTAACCCTAACCCACCCTAACCCTAACCCTAACCCTAACCCTAACCCTAACCCTAACCCTAACCCTATCCCTAACCCTAACGTAAACCTAACCCAAAACCTAACCCTAATCTTAACCCTAACCCTAACCCTAACCTAACCCTAACACAAACCGTAACCCTAACCCTAACCCTAACACTAAACCTAAACTTAAACTTAACCCTAACCCTAACACTAACCCTAACAATAACGCTAACCATAACACAAACCTAAACCTAACCCGAAACCTAACCCTAACCTAATCCTAAACCTAACTCTACCCCTACCGCTAACCCTAAACCTAACCCTAACCCTAACCCTAACCCTAAACATAACCCTATTTGTACCCCTAACCCTAAACCCTAAAACTAACCCTAACCCTAACCCTAACCCTAACCCTAAACCATAAACCCAAACCCTAACCTAACACTCACGCTAACCCTATCCCTAACCTAATCATAACCCTAACCCTAACCCTAACCCTAACCCTAACCCTAACCTAACCCTAACCAAAACCCTAACCCTAACCCTAACAGTTAACCTAACCCTAACCCTAACCCTAACCCTATCCTAAACCTAACCCAAACCCTAACCCTAACCCTAAACCTAACCCTAACCTTAACCCTAACTGGAACCCTAACCCTAAGCAAACCCTAACTCAAACACTAGCCCTAATCCTAATCTTACCATAACCCTAAAATTTACCCAAACACTAACCCTTAATCTAACACTACCCCTACACATAACCCTAACCCTAAACCTAACCCTAAACCTAACCATAACCCTTAACCTAACCATAACCCTAAGCCTAACCTAACACTAACCCTAAACACTAAACCTGTCCCTATCCCTAACCCTAACTCTAACCCTAACCCTAAACACTAAACCTAACCCTAACCTAACCGTAACCCTGAACATGACCCTGAAACTGACACTGATCCTAACTCTAACTCTAACACTAACCCTAAGCCTAAGCGTAACCTAACCCTAACCTTACCACTAACCATACCCCTACCCCTAAGCCTAACCCTAACCCTAAACCCGGACCCTCTCCCTAAACTTAACCATAACTCTAACACTAAACCTAATCCCTAAATCTAACCCTAACCTAACCCTAACCCTGACCCTGACCGTGAAACTGACCCTGATCCTAACTCTAACCATAACGCTAACTCTAACTCTAAGCCTAATTCTAACCCTAACCCTAACCCTAACACTAACCCTAACCCTACCCTAACACTAACTCTAACCCTAACCCTAACCCTAACACTAACCCTAAACCTAAACCCTACCCTAACCCTAACCCTAACCCTAAACAAAACCTTAACACTAACCCTAAACCTAAACCCAACCCTAACCCTAAACCTAACCCTAACCCTAACCCTAACGTAACCCTAACCCTAACCTTAAACCTAAACCCTAAACCTAACACTAAACCTAACCCTAACCCTAACCCTAACCCTAACCCTAACATTTACCCTAACCCTCACCCTACTCCTAAACTTAACCCTAACCTGAACACTAACCCTAACCCTAAACCCTAACCCTAACACTAACCCTAACTGTAAACCTAGCCCCATTTCTAAGCCTAACCCTA
>NC_142504.1:58323579-58328579 GCF_057876585.1 Rhinolophus sinicus | reverse complement strand
TAAACTCTAAACCGAACCCTAAACCTAACCCTAACACTAAACCCTAAACTCTATCCCTAACCTAACATTAACCCTAACCCTATCCCTAACCTAACACTAACCTTAACCCTAACCCTAACCTTAAACTCTAACCCTAACGCTAACCCTAACCCTAAACCTAACCCTAACACTAAACCCTAACCCTAACACTAACCCTAACACTAACCCTAACACTAAAACCTAACCCTAACTCTAAACCTAACCCTAACTCTAACCCTAAACCTAACCCTGTCCCTAAACCTAACCCTAACCCTAACACTAACCCTAAACCCTAAATCTAACCCTAACCTAACCCTAACCCTGACCACGACTCTGAAACTGACCTTGATCCTAACTCTGAATCTGACACTAAACCTAAGCCTAAGCCTAACCTAACCCTAACACTACGCCTACGCCTACCACTAACCCTAACCCTAACCCTAACCCTAAACCCGGACCCTGTCCCTAACCCTAACCCTAAATCTAACCCTAACCCTAAACCCTAAATCTAACCCTAACCTATCCCTAACACTGACCCTGACACCTAAACTGACCCTGATCCTAACTCTAAGCATAACCCTAACCCTAACACTAAGCCTAACCAAACTTTAACCCTAACCCTAACACTAACCCTAACCCTAACCCTAACCCTAACTTTAACCCTAACCCTAACCTAACCCTAATCCTAACCCTAACCCTAAACCCAACCCTAACCCTAACATTTACCCTAACCCTACACCTACCCTAAACCCTAACCCTAACCCTAATGTAACCCTACCCAAAACCTACCCTAATCGTAAACCTAACCCTAACCTAATCCTAAACCTAACCATAACACTAACCCTAACCGTAACCCTAACCCTAACATTTACCGTAACCCTAACCCTTACCACAAACCTACCCCTAACCCTAAACCTAACCCTAACCCTAACCCTAACCCTAGAATTAACCCTAACCCTAACACTACACCTAACCCTAACCCTAACACTAACCCTAAAGTTTACCCTAACCCTAACACTAACCCTAACACTAACCCTAACCCTTACCACAACCCTACCCCTAACCCTAAACCTAACCCTAACCCTAACCCTAACAATAACCCTAACCGTAAAACTAACCCTATTTCTAATCCTAACCCTAAACCTTAAACCTAACAGTAACCCTAACCCTAACCCTAACCGTACACCCAAAACCATAACCCTAACCTAACACTAACCCTAATCCTAACCCTAAATTAAGCCTAATCCTAACCCAAAACCTAACCCTAACCCGACCCTAACAGTAACCCTAACCTAACCCTAAACCTAACCATAAACTAACGCTAACTCTAACCCTAAACCTAACCCTAACCTAACCATAAACCTACCCCTAAAACTAACCCTAACACTAACCCTTACCCTAAGGCAAAGCTAAACCTAACACAAACCCTAAATCTAACCATAACCCTAATCCTAACCTAACCCTAAGTCTAAACCTAACAATAACCTTAATCCTAACCCTAAAACTAACCTTAACATTTACCCTATCAATAACCCTTATCGTAACCCTACCCTTAACCCTAACCCTAACCCTAACCCTAACACTAAACTTAACCCTAACACTAACCCTAACCCTAACCCTAACCCACCCTAACCCTAACCCTAACCCTAACCCTAACCCTATACCTAACCCTAATGTAAACCTAACCCAAAACCTAACCCTAACCTTAACCCTAACCCTAACCCTAACCTAACCCTAACCCAAACCGTAACCCTAACCCTAACCCTAACACTAAACCTAAACTTAAACTTAACCCTAACCCTAACACTAACCCTTACAATAACCCTAACCATAACACAAACCTAAACCTAACCCTAAACCTAACCCTAACCCTAACCCTAACCCTAAACATAACCCTATTTGTACCCCTAACCCTAAACCCTAAAACTAACCCTAACCCTAACCCTAAATCTAACCCTAAACCCTAAACCCTAACCCTAACCTAACACTCACGCTAACCCTATCCCTAACCTAACCCTAACCCTAACCCTAACCCTAACCCTAACCCTAACCCTAACCCTAACCTAACCCTAACCAAAACCCTAACCCTAACCCTAACACTTAACCTAACCCTAACCCTAACCCTAACCCTAACCCTAACTCTATCTTAAACCTATCCCAAACCCTAACCCTAAACCTAAACCTAACCCTAACCTTAACCCTAACCGGAACCCTAACCCTAACCAAACCCTAACTGAAACCCTAGCCCTAACCCTAATATTACCATAACCCTAAAATTTACATAAACACTAACCCTTAATCTAACACTACCCCTACACATAACCCTAACCCTAAACCTAACCCTAAATCTAACCATAACCCTTAACCTAACCCTAAAACTAAGCCTAACCTAACACTAACCCTAAACACTAAACCTGTCCCTAACCCTAACCCTAACTCTAACCCTAACCCCAAACACTAAACCTAACCCTAACCTAACCGTATCCCTGATCATGACCCTGAAACTGACACTGATCCTAACTCTAACTCTAACACTAACCCTAAGCCTAAGCCTACCCTAACCCTAAACTTACCCCTAACCCTACCGCTACCCCTAAGCCTAACCCTAACCCAAAAACGGGACCCTGTCCCTAAACTTAACCCTAAATCTAACACTAACCCTAATCCCTAAATCTAACCCTAACCTAACCATAACCCTGACCCTGACCGTGAAACTGACCCTGATCCTAACTCTAACAATAACCCTAACTCTAACTCTAAGCCTAACTCTAACCCTAACCCTAACCCTAACACTAACCCTAACCCTAACGCTAACACTAACTCTAACCCTAACCCTAACCCTAACACTAACCCTAAACCTAAACCCTACCCTAACCCTAACCCTAACCCTAAACCCAACACTAAACCTAACCCTAAACCTAAACCCAACCCTAACCCTAACCCTAAACCTAACCCTAACCCTAACGTAACCCTAACCCTAACCTTAACCCTAAACCCTAAACCTAACACTAAACCTAACCATAACCCTAACCCTAACCTAATCCTAAACCTAACCCTAACACTAACCCTAACCCTAACCCTAACCCTAACATTTACCCTAACCCTCACCCTACTCCTAAACTTAACCCTAACCTGAACACTAACCCTAACACTGAACCCTAACCGTAACACTAACCCTAACCCTAAACCTAGCCCCATTTCTAAGCCTAACCCTAAACCCTAAACCTGACCCTAACCCTAACACTAACCCTGACCTAAACCTAAAACCCTAACCGTAACTTAACCCTAACCCTAACCCTAAACCTAACATAACCCTAACCCTAACCTTAACCCTAACCCTAACCCTAAACCTAACAACCCCTTACACAAACCCTAACCCTAACCTAACCCTAAACCTTACCCTAAACTTAACCCTAACCATAACCCTAACCCTAACAATCCCTTACACAAACCCTAACCCTAACATAACCCTAAACATTACCCTAACACTAACCCTAACACTAACGTTAAACCCTAACCCTAACTCTAACCCTAACCCTAACACTAACCCTTAAACCTAACCTGTCCATAAAATTAACCCTAACTCTAACCCTAAACGTAAACCCTAAACCTAACCCTAACCTAACCCTAACCCTGACCATGACCCTGAAACTGACTGTGATCCGAACTCTAACCCTAACACTAACCCTAAGCTTAAGCCTAACCCTAACCCTAATCCTACCAATAAACCTAACCCTAACCCTAACCCTAAACCCTAAACCTAACTGTAACCCTAAATCTAACCCTAACTCTAAACCCTAACCCTGTTCCTAAACCTAACCCTAACCCTAACACTAACCCTAAACCCTAAACCTAACCCTAAACTTACACTAACCCTAACCCTGACCCTGAAACTGAACCTGATCCTAACTCTAACCCTAACACTAACCCTAAACCTAACCCTAACCCTAACCCTAACCCTAACCCTAACCCTAACCCTAACCCTAAACCCAACACTAACCCTAACCTAACGCTAACCCTAACCCTAACGTAACCCTAACCCAAAACCTAACCCTAATCGTAACCCTAACACTAACCCTAACCCTAACCCTAACATAACCCTAAACCAAACCCTAACCCTAACCCTAACCCTAACATAATCTAACACTAACCCTATCACTAACGCTAACCCAAACACTAACCCTAAACCCTAAACCCTAACCCTAACCCAAACCCTAACTCTAACCCTAACCATAACCCTAAACCTAAACCTAACCCTAACCCTAACATTTACCCTAACACTAACCCTTACTGTACCCCTAACCCTAATCCTAACCCTAACCCTAAACCTAAACCCTAAATCGTAACCGTATCCCTAACCGTAACCCTAACCCTAACACTAACACTAAACCCAACCCTAACCCTAACCCTAACCCTAAACCCAACGCTATCCCTAACCCTAACCCTAACCCTAACCCTAACACTAACCCTATCCCTAACCCTAACCCTAACCCTAACGTAAGCCTAACCCAAAACCTAACCCTAATCCAAACCCTAAACCTAACCCTAACACTAACCTAACCTTAACCCAAACCCTTACACTAACCCTAACCTTAACCCTAAACTCTAACCCTAACACTAACGCTAACCATAACCCTAAGCCTAACGCAAACCTAACCCTAACCCTAACCCTAACCCTAACCTAATCCTAAACCTAAACCTAACACTAACCCTTACCCTATCCCTAACACTAACATTTACCCTAACACTAACCATTACCCTAATCCTACCCCTAACCTTAAACCTAACCCTAACACTAACCCTAAACCCTAAACCTAACACTAACACTAACCCTAACCCTAAGACTAAAACCTAAACCCTAACCCTAACCTAAATCTAACCGTAACCCTAACCCTAACCCTAACTTAACCCTAACCCTAAACCTAACCGAAACCCTAACCCTTACCCTACCTAACCCTAACCCAAACCCTATCCCTAACCCT
>NC_142504.1:58306079-58308579 GCF_057876585.1 Rhinolophus sinicus | reverse complement strand
AACCCTAACCCTAAACCTAACACTAATCCTAACACTAACCATAAAACTAAACCCTAACCATAACCTAACCCTAAACCAAACCCTAACCTAACCCTAACCCTCACCCTAAATTTTACCCTAACAGTAACCCGAAACCTAACGCTAACGCTAACCCTAAACCCTAATCCTAACCCTAACCCTAAGCCTAAACCTAACCCTAACCCTAAACCCTAATCCTAACCCTAACCCTAAGCCTAAACCTAACCCTAAACCTAACCCTAATCCTAACCCTAACTTAACGCTAACTCTAACTCTTACCCTAACCCTAATCTAACCCTAACCCTAACCCTAACCCGAACATTGGAACTAACCTAACTCTAACTCTAATATTGACCCTAACCCTGACACTAAACCTAACCCTACCCTAACCCTGATCTGTCCCTGACCCTTCTCTAACCATAACGCTAAAACTTACCCTACCTAACACTAACTGATGCTAAACCTAACCCTAACACTAATCCTAACCATAACATAACCTGAACCCTAACTCTAAACAGAAAATTAACCCTAATAATAACAATTAGAATAATATTGACCCTAACCCTAACCCTAACCCTAACCTAACCCTAACTGTAACCGTAACCATAACCTTAACCCTAAACCTAACCCTAACCCTAACATTTACCCTAAGACTAACACTTACCCTAACTTTACCCCTAACCCTAACACTAACACTAAATCATAAACCCTAACCCTATCCCTAACGTTAACCCTAACCCTAACCGTAACTCTAAACGCAACGCTAACCCTAACCCAAACCCTAAACACAACCCTAACCCTAACCCTAACCATAACCCTAACCATAACTCTAACCTAACCCTAACCCTAACCCTAATCCTAACCCTAACCCTAACCCTAACCCTAACCCTAACCCTAACCCTAACCGTAACCTAAACCTAACCCTAACCCTAACCCTAACGCTAACCCTAACCCTAACCCTACCCCTAAATACAGCGCTAACACTAACCCTAACCCTAAACCCAACCCTAACCCTAACCCTAAACCCTAACCCTAACCCTAAACCTGAAGCTAACCCTAACCCTAAACCTAAACCTAACACTAATCTTAACCCTAACCATAAACCTAAACCCTAACCATAACCTAACCCTAAACCAAACCCTAACCTAACCCTAACCCTCACCCTAAATTTTACCCTAACAGTAACCCGAAACCTAACGTTAACGCTAACCCTAAACCCTAATCCTAACCCTAACCCTAAGCCTAAACCTAACCCTAACCCGAACCCTAATCCTAACCCTAACTTAACGCTAACTCTAACTCTTACCCTAACTCTAATCTAACCCTAACCCTAACCCTAACCCGAACATTGGAACTAACCTAACTCTAAATCTAATATTGACCCTAACCCTGACACTAAACCTAACCCTACCCTAACCCTGATCTGTCCCTGAACCTTTCTCTAACCATAACGCTGAAACTTACCCTACCTAACACTAACTGACGCTAAACCTAACCCTAACACTAATCCTAACCATAACATAACCAGAACCCTAACTCTAAACAGAAAATTGACCCTAATGATAACCATTAGAATAATATTGACCCTAACCCTAAACCTAACCCTAACCCTAACCTAACCCTAACTGTAACCGTAACCATAACCTTAACCCTAACCCTAACCCTAACCCTAACATTTACCCTAAGACTAACACTTACCCTAAACTTACCCCTAACCCTAACACTAACACTAAATCATAAACCCTAACTCTATCCCTAACGTTAACCCTAACCCTAACCGTAACTCTAAACGCAACGCTAACCCTAACCCAAACCCTAAACACAACCCTAACCCTAACCCTAACCCTAACCATAACCATAATTCTAACCTAACCCTAACCCTAACCCTAATCCTAACCCTAACCCTAACCCTAACCCTAACCCTAACCCTAACCCTAACCCTAACCTAAACCTAACCCTAACCCTAAACCCAACACTAACCCTAACCTAACGCTAACCCTAACCCTAACGTAACCCTAACCCAAAACCTAACCCTAATCGTAACCCTAACACTAACCGTAACCCTAACGCTAACATAACCCTAAACCAAACCCTAACCCTAACACTTACCCTAACACTAACCCTAAACCCTAAACCTAACTGTAACCCTAAACCTAACCCTAACCCTAAACCATAACCCTGTTCCTAAACCTAACCCTAACCCTAACACTAACCCTAAACCCTAAACATAACCCTAACCTTACACTAACCCTGACCCTGACCCTGAAACTGAACCTGATCCTAACTCTAACCCTAACACTAACCCTAAACCTAACCCTAACCCTAACCCCAACCCTAACCCTAACCCTAAACCCAACACTAACCCTAACCTAACGCTAACCCTAACCCTAACCCAAAACGTAACACTAAACGTAACCCTAACACTAACCCTAACCCTAACCCTAACATAACCCTAAACCAAACCCTAACCCTAACCCTAACC
>NC_142504.1:58293579-58301079 GCF_057876585.1 Rhinolophus sinicus | reverse complement strand
TAATCCTAAACCTAACCATAACGCTAACCCTAACCCTAACCTGAAACCCTAAACGTAACCATAACGCTAACCTAAACCTAACCCTAACACTAAGCCTGACCCTAACCCTAACCCTAACCCTAAACCCTGAATCTGAACCTGACCCTTACCCTGACACTCAGCGTTACCCTCAGCCTGACCCGACCATGACCTTGAACGTGAACCTGACCCTGACCCTGACCTTAAAGCTTAACCCTAACCGTAACCCTAACACAACCCTAACCCTAACCCTAACAGTAACCTAACCGTAATCCTAAAATTAACCTTAACCCTAACCCTAACAATAACCCTAACCATAACTCTAAACCTAACCCCTAAATCTACCCTAACCCTTACCCTAAACCTAACCCTAACCCTAACTCAAACCCTACCCTAAACCTAAACCTAACGCTAATCCTAACCCCAACCCTAACCCTAACATAACGTAACACTAACTCTATCGCTAACCCTAACCCAAACCCTAACCCTAAACCCTAAACCCTAACCCTAACCCAAACCCTAACCCTAATCCTAACCTTAACGCTAACGCAAACCTAACACTAACCCTAACCCTATTTCTAACCTAACTCTAACTCTAACCCTAACCATAACCCTAAACCTAAACCTAACCCTAACCCTAACATTTATCCTAACACTAACCCTTACTGTGATCCTAACCCTAACCCTAACCCTAACCCTAAACCTAAACCCTAAACCCTAACCCTATGCCTAACCCTAACCCTAACCCTAACACTAACATTAAACACAACCCTAACCCTAACCCTAGCACTAAACCCAATGCTATCCCTTACCCTAACCCTAACCCTAACCCTAACCCTAACCCTAACGTAACCCTAACCCAAAACCTAACCCTAATCCTAACCCTAACCATAACCCTAACCCTAACCTAACACTGACCCAAACCCTAACACTAACTCTAACCTTAACCCTAAGTCTAACGCAAACCTAACCCTAACCCTAACCCTAACCCTAACCTAATCCTAAACCTATACCTAACACTAACCCTTACCCTAACCCTAACCCTAACATTTACCCTAACACTAACCATTACTCTAACCCTACCCCTAACCTTAAACCTAACCCTAACCCTAACCCTAACACTTAACCCTAAACCTAACACTAACCCTAACCCTAACCCTCACCCTAAAACCTAAACCCAGCTCTAACCTAACCTTAACCCTAACCCTAACCCTAACCCTAACCTAACCCTCACCATAACCCTAACACTAAAACCCTTAACCCTAAACCCAACCTAACACTAACCCTAACAGTAACCATAGACTAACCCTAAAACCGTTAACCCTAAACCCAACCTAACCCTAACCCTAACCCTAACCCTAACCCTAACCCTAACCCTAACCCTAAACTAACCCTAAAACTAACCCTAACACAACCCTAAACATAACCCTAACCCTAACCTAAACCTAACCCTAACCCTAACCCTAAACCTAACCCTAACCCTGACCCTTACCCTAAACCTAAACCCAACCCTAATGCAAACCCTAACACTAAATCTAACCCTAAACCCAACCCTAACCCTAACCCTAACACTAACCCTAACCTTAACCCTAATCCCTCACCCTAACACTATCCCTAACCATAACCCTAACCCTAACGTAAACCTAAACCTAACCCTAAACCTAACCCTAACCCTAAAGTAATGCTAAACCTAACCCTAATACTAACCCTAAACCTAACCCTAACCGTAACATTTATCCTAACCCTAACCCTTACCCTAACCCTACCCCTAACCCAAAACCTAACCCTAACCCTAACCCTAACCCTAACACTAATCCAAACCGTAACCCTAATCCTAACCGTAACGTTTACCCTAACCCTAACCCTAACGCAAACCTAACCGTAAACCTAACCCTAAACCTAATCTTAACGATAACCCTAATCCTAACCTAACCCTAACCCTAACCCTAACCCTAACCCTAACCCTAACCCTAACCCTAACCATTACCCTAAGCCTAACCCTAACCCTAACCTTAACCTAACCCTAACCCTAAAACTAACGCGAACATTGAACCTAACCTAATCCTAATTATTATATTGACCCTAACACTAACACTAAACCTAACCCTACCCTTACCCTGATCTGTCCCTGATCCTGACCCTAACTAAAATCCTAAAGCTAACCCGACCTAACATAACATTGATCCTAAACCTAAACCTAACCCTCATCCTAACAATAAACATACCACGAACCTTAACCCTAACCAGAACATTGAATCAAATAATAACCGTAACAATAATATTGACCCTAAACCTAACCATAACCCTAAACGTAACCCTAAATTTGACTCTAACCCGAAAACTAAACCTACCCTGGAACTAACCGTGACCCTAACCCTGAACATGACCCTAAACGTAACCCTAACCCTAACCCTAAATTTACCCTAACCCTAGCCCTTAACCTAACCCTAACCCTAACCCGAATCCTAACCCTAAACTTAAACCGAAACCCTAAACCTAACCTAACCCTAACCCTAACCTACCCGAAACCTAACCCGAAACCTAACCCTAAACCTAACCTAACCCTAACTCTAACCCTCACCCTAACCCTAACCAAACCCTAACTCTAACCCTAAACCTAACCCTAACCCTAAAACTAACATTTACCCTAAACTTAAAGCTAAACCTAACCCTAACCCTAAACCTAACCCTAACCCTAGCCCTAACCTAACCCTAACCCTAACGCTACCCTAACCCTAACGTAACCCTACCCAAAACCTAACCCTAACCCTAACCCTAACCCTAACCCTAACCATACCCTTAACCCTAACCTTAACCCTAAACCCTCACCCTAACACTATCCCTAACCATAACCCTAACCCTAACGCAAACCTAAACCTAACCCTAACCCTAACCCTAACCCTAACCTAATCCAAAACCTAACCCTAACACTAACCCTAACCTTAAATATAAACCCTAAACCTAACACTATCCCTAACCCTAACCCTAACCATAAACCTAGCATAATCCTAAACCTAAACCTAACCGTAACACTAACCCTAACCCTAACTCTAAACCTAACCCTAAACCTAACACTACCCCTAATATTTACCCTAAACCTAAACCTAACCCTAAACCTAACCCTAACCCTATCCCTAACCCTAAACCTAAACCCTAACCCTAACCCTAACCCTAACACTAACCCTAACTGTAAACCCAACCCTAACCTAACATGTACCCTAACCCAACACCTACCCTAACCCTAACCCTAATCCTAAACCCTAACACTAAACCTAAACCTAACCTAACCCTAACTCAAACCCTAACCCTAACCCTAACCTAACCCTAACCTAATCCTAAACCTAACCCTAATTCTAACCCTAACGCTAACCCTAACCCTACCCTAAACCTAAACCTAACGCTAATACTAACCCTAACCCTAACCCTAACATAACCTAACACTAACTCTATCACTAACACTAACCCAAACCCTAACCCTAAACCCTAAACCCTAACACTAACCCAAACCCTAACCATAATCCTAACCTTAACGCTAATGCAAACCTAACCCTAACCCTAACTCTATTCCTAACCTAACTCTAACTCTAACCCTAACCATAACCCTAAACCTAAACCTAACCCTAACCCTAACATTTACCCTAACACTAACACTTACTGTGACCCTAACCCTAACCCTAACCCTAAACCAAAACCCTAAACCCTAACCCTATCCCTAACCCTAACCCTAACCCTAACACTAAACCCTAACTCTGTCCCTAACAATAAGCCTAACTCTAACACTCACTGTAAACCCAAACCCTAATCCTATCCCTAAACCTAACCCTAACCCTAAACCTAACCCTAACCTCAACCTAACCCTAACCCTAACCCTAACCCTAACCCTAACCCTAACCCTAACCCTAACCCTAACCTTAAACACTAACCCTAACTCTAACCCTAACCTTAACCCTAACACTAAACCCTAACCCTGTCCCTAACCATAACCCTAACCCTAACCCTCACTATACACCCTAACCCTATCCCTAACCCTAACCCTAAACCGAACCCAAACCCTAACCCTAACCATAAACCCAACCCTAACGACAACCCTAACCCTAAACCTAACCCTCAACCCAACCCTAACCCTAACCCTAATCCTAACGTTACCCTAACCCAAAACCTAACCCTAATCGTAACCCTAACCCTAACCCTAATCCTAAACCCTAACACTAAACCTAAACCTAACCTAACCCTAACCCAAACCCTAACCCTAACCCTAACCTAACCCTAAACCTAACCCTAACCCTAAAGTAATGCTAAACCTAACCCTAATACTAACCCTAAACCTAACCCTAACCGTAACATTTATCCTAACCCTAACCCTTACCCTAACCCTACCCCTAACCCAAAACCTAACCCTAACCCTAACCCTAACCCTAACACTAATCCAAACCGTAACCCTAACCCTAACCGTAACGTTTACCCTAACCCTAACCCTAACGCAAACCTAACCGTAAACCTAACCCTAAACCTAATCTTAACGATAACCCTAATCCTAACCTAACCCTAACCCTAACCCTAACCCTAACCCTAACCCTAACCCTAACCCTAACCATTACCCTAAGCCTAACCCTAACCCTAACCTTAACCTAACCCTAACCCTAAAACTAACGCGAACATTGAACCTAACCTAATCCTAATTCTTATATTGACCCTAACACTAACACTAAACCTAACCCTACCCTTACCCTGATCTGTCCCTGATCCTGACCCTAACTAAAACCCTAAGGCTAACCCGACCTAACATAACATTGATCCTAAACCTAAACCTAACCCTCATCCTAACAATAAACATACCACGAACCTTAACCCTAACCAGAACATTGAATCAAATAATAACCGTAACAATAATATTGACCCTAAACCTAACCATAACCCTAAACGTAACCCTAATTTTGACTCTAACCCGAAAACTAAACCTACCCTGGAACTAACCGTGACCCTAACCCTGAACATGACCCTAAACGTAACCCTAACCCTAACCCTAAATTTACCCTAACCCTAGCCCTTAACCTAACCCTAACCCTAACCCGAATCCTAACCCTAAACTTAAACCGAAACCCTAAACCTAACCTAACCCTAACCCTAACCTACCCGAAACCTAACCCTAAACCTAACCCTAAACCTAACCTAACCCTAACTCTAACCCTCACCCTAACCCTAACCAAACCCTAACTCTAACCCTAAACCTAACCCTAACCCTAAAACTAACATTTACCCTAAACTTAAAGCTAAACCTAACCCTAACCCTAAACCTAACCCTAACCCTAACCCTAACCTAACCCTAACCCTAACGCTACCCTAACCCTAACGTAACCCTACCCAAAACCTAACCCTAACCCTAACCCTAACCCTAACCCTAACCATACCCTTAACCCTAACCTTAACCCTAAACCCTCACCCTAACACTAACCCTAACCATAACCCTAACCCTAACGCAAACCTAAACCTAACCCTAACCCTAACCCTAACCTAATCCAAAACCTAACCCTAACACTAACCCTAACCTTAAATATAAACCCTAAACCTAACACTATCCCTAACCCTAACCCTAACCATAAACCTAGCATAATCCTAAACCTAAACCTAACCGTAACACTAACCCTAACCCTAACTCTAAACCTAACCCTAAACCTAACACTACCCCTAATATTTACCCTAAACCTAAACCTAACCCTAAACCTAACCCTAACCCTATCCCTAACCCTAAACCTAAACCCTAACCCTAACCCTAATATTTACCCTAACCCTAACCCTAACCCTAACACTAACCCTAACTGTAAACCCAACCCTAACCTAACATGTACCCTAACCCAACACCTACCCTAACCCTAACCCTAATCCTAAACCCTAACACTAAACCTAAACCTAACCTAACCCTAACTCAAACCCTAACCCTAACCCTAACCTAACCCTAACCTAATCCTAAACCTAACATTAATTCTAACCCTAACGCTAACCCTAACCCTACCCTAAACCTAAACCTAACGCTAATACTAACCCTAACCCTAACCCTAACATAACCTAACACTAACTCTATCACTAACACTAACCCAAACCCTAACCCTAAACCCTAAACCCTAACACTAACCCAAACCCTAACCATAATCCTAACCTTAACGCTAATGCAAACCTAACCCTAACCCTAACCCTATTCCTAACCTAACTCTAACTCTAACCCTAACCATAACCCTAAACCTAAACCTAACCCTAACCCTAACATTTACCCTAACACTAACACTTACTGTGACCCTAACCCTAACCCTAACCCTAAACCAAAACCCTAAACACTAACCCTATCCCTAACCCTAACCCTAACCCTAACACTAAACCCTAACTCTGTCCCTAACAATAAGCCTAACTCTAACACTCACTGTAAACCCAAACCCTAATCCTATCCCTAAACCTAACCCTAACCCTAAACCTAACCCTAACCTCAACCTAACCCTAACCCTAACCCTAACACTAACCCTAACCCTAACCCTAAACCCTACCCCTAACCCTAACGCTAACGCTTAACCCTAAACCCTAACTCTAACACTAACCCTAACACTAACGCAAACCTAACCCTAACCCTAAACCTAATCCTAACACTAACCCTAACCCGAACCTTATCCTAACTTTAACCCTACCTTTACCCTAACCCTAACCCTAACCCTAACATTTACCCTAACACTAACCCTTACCCTAACCTTACCCGTAAACCTAACCTTAACCCTAACCCTAAAACTTACCCTAACCATAACTCTAACCCTAATATTTACCGTAACCCTAACCCTAAACCTACACCTAACCCTAAACATAACCCTAAACCTAACCCTAACCCTAAACCCTAACCCTAACCCTAACCCTGAAGCTAACCCTAACCCTAACCCTAAACCTAACACTAATCCTAACCCTAACCATAAAACTAAACCCTAACCATAACCTAACCCTAAACCAAACCCTAACCTAACCCTAACCCTCACCCTAAATTTTACCCTAACAGTAACCCGAAACCTAACGCTAACGCTAACCCTAAACCCTAATCCTAACCCTAACCCTAAGCCTAAACCTAACCCTAACCCTAAACCCTAATCCTAACCCTAACCCTAAGCCTAAACCTAACCCTAAACCTAACCCTAATCCTAACCCTAACTTAACGCTAACTCTAACTCTTACCCTAACCCTAATCTAACCCTAACCCTAACCCTAACCCGAACATTGGAACTAACCTAACTCTAACTCTAATATTGACCCTAACCCTGACACTAAACCTAACCCTACCCTAACCCTGATCTGTCCCTGACCCTTCTCTAACCATAACGCTAAAACTTACCCTACCTAACACTAACTGATGCTAAACCTAACCCTAACACTAATCCTAACCATAACATAACCTGAACCCTAACTCTAAACAGAAAATTAACCCTAATAATAACAATTAGAATAATATTGACCCTA
>NC_142504.1:58281079-58288579 GCF_057876585.1 Rhinolophus sinicus | reverse complement strand
CGACCATGACCTTGACCCTGAACGTGACCCTGACACTGACCTTAAAGCTTAACCCTAACCCTAACCCTAACACAACCCTAACCCTAACCATAACCGTAACCTAACCCTAACCCTAAACTTAACCCTAACCCTAACCCTAACCATAACCCTAACTATAACTCTAACCCTAACCCCTAAATCTACCCAGCCCTTTCCCTAATCCTAACCCTAACCCTAACCCTAACCCTAACCCTAACCTAAACCTAACCCTAACCCTAAACCTAACGCTAACCCTAACCCTAACCCTACCACTAAATACAGCGCTAACACTAACCCTAACCCTAAACCCAACCCTAACCCTAACCCTAAACCCAACCCTAACCCTAACCCTAAACCCAACCCTAATCCTAACCCTAACCCTAACCCTAACCCTAACCCTAACCCTAAACCTAACCTAACCCTAAACCTAATCCTAAACCTAACCCAAATTCTAACCCTAACGCTAACCCTAACCCTAAACACTAAACCTAACCCTAACCCTAACCTAAACCTAACCCTATCCCTAAGCCTAACCCTAACCCTAACGCTAACCCTAAACCCTGAACCTTAACCTGACCCTGATCCTGACCCTGACCCTTACCCTCAGCCTGACCCGACCATGACCTTGACCCTGAACGTGACCCTGACACTGACCTTAAAGCTTAACCCTAACCCTAACACAACCCTAACCCTAACCATAACCGTAACCTAACCCTAACCCTAAACTTAACCCTAACCCTAACCCTAACCATAACCCTAACTATAACTCTAACCCTAACCCCTAAATCTTCCCAGCCCTTTCCCTAATCCTAACCCTAACCCTAACCCTAACCCTAACCCTAACCCTAACCCAACCCTAAACCTAAACCTAACGCTAATCCTAACCCTAACCCTAGCATAACGTAACACTAACCCTATCACTAACCCTAACCCAAACCCTAACCCTAAACCCAAACCCTAACCCTAACCCAAACCCTAACTCTAACCGTAACCATAACCCTAAACCTAAACCTAACCCTAACCCTAACATTTACCCTAACACTAACCCTTACTGTACCCCTAACCCTAATCTAACTCTAACCCTAAACCTAAACCCTAAACCCTAACCCTATCCCTAACCGTAACCCTAACCCTAACACTAACACTAAACCCAACCCTAACCCTAACCCTAACCCTAACCCTAACCCTAATCCTAACGTAAGCCTAACCCAAAACCTAACCCTAATCCTAACCCTAAACCTAACCCTAACACTAACCTAACCCTAACCCAAACCCTAACACTAACCCTAACCTTAACCCTAAACCCTAACCCTAACACTAACGCTAACCATAACCCTAAGCCTAACGCAAACCTAACGCTAACCCTAACCCTAACCCTAACCTAATCCTAAACCTAAACTTAACACTAACCCTTACCCTAACCCTAACACTAACATTTACCCTAACACTAACCATTACCCTAACCCTACCCCTAACCTTAAACCTAACCCTAACCCTAACCCTAAACCCTAAACCTAACACTAACCCTAACCTTAACCCTTACACTAAAACTTAAACCCTAACCCTAACCTAACACTAACCGTAACCCTAACCCTAACCCTAACTTAATCCTAACCCTAACCCTAACCGAAACCCTAACCCTTACCCTACCTAACCCTAACCCAAACCCTATCACTAACCCTAAACCTAAACCTAAACCTAATCCGAACCCTAACCTAAACCTTAACCATAAACCCTAACACTAACCCTAACCCTAAACCTAACACTAACGCTAACCTAACCCTAACCGGAACCCTAACCCTAATTCTAACCCTAACCCTAACCTAACCCTAACTCTAACCCTGACCCTAACCATAACCCTAACAATAACCCTAAAATTTTCGCTATCATTAATCGTTACCCTTAACCAAGCCCTACTCCTAACCCAAACCCTACCCTAACCCTAACCGTAACCCTAACCCTAACCCTAACCCTAAACCCTAACCCTAACTCTAACACTAACCCTAACCCTAACACTAAACCCTAACTCTGTCCCTAACAATAAGCCTAACTCTAACACTCACTGTAAACCCAAACCCTAATCCTATCCCTAAACCTAACCCTAACCCTAAACCTAACCCTAACCTCAACCTAACCCTAACCCTAACCCTAACCCTAACCCTAACCCTAACCCTAACCCTAACCTTAAACACTAACCCTAACTCTAACCCTAACCTTAACCCTAACACTAAACCCTAACCCTGTCCCTAAACATAACCCTAACCCTAACCCTCACTATACACCCTAACCCTATCCCTAACCCTAACCCAAAACCGAACCCAAACCCTAACCCTAACCATAAACCCAACCCTAACGACAACCCTAACCCTAAACCTAACCCTAAACCCAACCCTAACCCTAACCCTAATCCTAACGTTACCCTAACCCAAAACCTAACCCTAATCGTAACCCTAACCCTAACCCTAATCCTAAACCCTAACACTAAACCTAAACCTAACCTAACCCTAACCCAAACCCTAACCCTAACCCTAACCTAACCCTAAACCTAATCCTAAACCTAACCATAACGCTAACCCTAACCCTAACCTGAAACCCTAAACGTAACCATAACGCTAACCTAAACCTAACCCTAACACTAAGCCTGACCCTAACCCTAACCCTAACCCTAAACCCTGAATCTGAACCTGACCCTTACCCTGACACTCAGCGTTACCCTCAGCCTGACCCGACCATGACCTTGAGCGTGAACCTGACCCTGACCCTGACCTTAAAGCTTAACCCTAACCGTAACCCTAACACAACCCTAACCCTAACCCTAACAGTAACCTAACCGTAATCCTAAAATTAACCTTAACCCTAACCCTAACAATAACCCTAACCATAACTCTAAACCTAACCCCTAAATCTACCCTAACCCTTACCCTAAACCTAACCCTAACCCTAACTCAAACCCTACCCTAAACCTAAACCTAACGCTAATCCTAACCCCAACCCTAACCCTAACATAACGTAACACTAACTCTATCGCTAACCCTAACCCAAACCCTAACCCTAAACCCTAAACCCTAACCCTAACCCAAACCCTAACCCTAATCCTAACCTTAACGCTAACGCAAACCTAACACTAACCCTAACCCTATTTCTAACCTAAGTCTAACTCTAACCCTAACCATAACCCTAAACCTAAACCTAACCTTAACCCTAACATTTACCCTAACACTAACCCTTACTGTGATCCTAACCCTAACCCTAACCCTAACCCTAAACCTAAACCCTAAACCCTAACCCTATGCCTAACCCTAACCCTAACCCTAACACTAACACTAAACACAACCCTAACCCTAACCCTAACACTAAACCCAATGCTATCCCTTACCCTAACCCTAACCCTAACCCTAACCCTAACCCTAACGTAACCCTAACCCAAAACCTAACCCTAATCCTAACCCTAACCATAACCCTAACCCTAACCTAACACTGACCCAAATCCTAACACTAACTCTAACCTTAACCCTAAGTCTAACGCAAACCTAACCCTAACCCTAACCCTAACCCTAACCTAATCCTAAACCTATACCTAACACTAACCCTTACCCTAACCCTAACCCTAACATTTACCCTAACACTAACCATTACTCTAACCCTACCCCTAACCTTAAACCTAACCCTAACCCTAACCCTAACACTAAACCCTAAACCTAACACTAACCCTAACCCTAACCCTAACCCTAAAACCTAAACCCAGCTCTAACCTAACCTTAACCCTAACCCTAACCCTAACCCTAACCTAACCCTCACCATAACCCTAACACTAAAACCCTTAACCCTAAACCCAACCTAACACTAACCCTAACAGTAACCATAGACTAACCCTAAAACCGTTAACCCTAACCCCAACCTAACCCTAACCCTAACCCTAACCCTAACCCTAACCCTAACCCTAACCCTAAACTAACCCTAAAACTAACCCTAACACAACCCTAAACATAACCCTAACCCTAACCTAAACCTAACCCTAACCCTAACCCTAAACCTAACCCTAACCCTGACCCTTACCCTAAACCTAAACCCAACCCTAATGCAAACCCTAACACTAAATCTAACCCTAAACCCAACCCTAACCCTAACCCTAACACTAACCCTAACCTTAACCCTAATCCCTCACCCTAACACTATCCCTAACCATAACCCTAACCCTAACGTAAACCTAAACCTAACCCTAAACCTAACCCTAACCCTAAAGTAATGCTAAACCTAACCCTAATACTAACCCTAAACCTAACCCTAACCGTAACATTTATCCTAACCCTAACCCTTACCCTAACCCTACCCCTAACCCAAAACCTAACCCTAACCCTAACCCTAACCCTAACACTAATCCAAACCGTAACCCTAATCCTAACCGTAACGTTTACCCTAACCCTAACCCTAACGCAAACCTAACCGTAAACCTAACCCTAAACCTAATCTTAACGATAACCCTAATCCTAACCTAACCCTAACCCTAACCCTAACCCTAACCCTAACCCTAACCATTACCCTAAGCCTAACCCTAACCCTAACCTTAACCTAACCCTAACCCTAAAACTAACGCGAACATTGAACCTAACCTAATCCTAATTATTATATTGACCCTAACACTAACACTAAACCTAACCCTACCCTTACCCTGATCTGTCCCTGATCCTGACCCTAACTAAAACCCTAAAGCTAACCCGACCTAACATAACATTGATCCTAAACCTAAACCTAACCCTCATCCTAACAATAAACATACCACGAACCTTAACCCTAACCAGAACATTGAATCAAATAATAACCGTAACAATAATATTGACCCTAAACCTAACCATAACCCTAAACGTAACCCTAAATTTGACTCTAACCCGAAAACTAAACCTACCCTGGAACTAACCGTGACCCTAACCCTGAACATGACCCTAAACGTAACCCTAACCCTAACCCTAAATTTACCCTAACCCTAGCCCTTAACCTAACCCTAACCCTAACCCGAATCCTAACCCTAAACTTAAACCGAAACCCTAAACCTAACCTAACCCTAACCCTAACCTACCCGAAACCTAACCCTAAACCTAACCCTAAACCTAACCTAACCCTAACTCTAACCCTCACCCTAACCCTAACCAAACCCTAACTCTAACCCTAAACCTAACCCTAACCCTAAAACTAACATTTACCCTAAACTTAAAGCTAAACCTAACCCTAACCCTAAACCTAACCCTAACCCTAGCCCTAACCTAACCCTAACCCTAACGCTACCCTAACCCTAACGTAACCCTACCCAAAACCTAACCCTAACCCTAACCCTAACCCTAACCCTAACCATACCCTTAACCCTAACCTTAACCCTAAACCCTCACCCTAACACTATCCCTAACCATAACCCTAACCCTAACGCAAACCTAAACCTAACCCTAACCCTAACCCTAACCCTAACCTAATCCAAAACCTAACCCTAACACTAACCCTAACCTTAAATATAAACCCTAAACCTAACACTATCCCTAACCCTAACCCTAACCATAAACCTAGCATAATCCTAAACCTAAACCTAACCGTAACACTAACCCTAACCCTAACTCTAAACCTAACCCTAAACCTAACACTACCCCTAATATTTACCCTAAACCTAAACCTAACCCTAAACCTAACCCTAACCCTATCCCTAACCCTAAACCTAAACCCTAACCCTAACCCTAATATTTACCCTAACCCTAACCCTAACCCTAACACTAACCCTAACTGTAAACCCAACCCTAACCTAACATGTACCCTAACCCAACACCTACCCTAACCCTAACCCTAATCCTAAACCCTAACACTAAACCTAAACCTAACCTAACCCTAACTCAAACCCTAACCCTAACCCTAACCTAACCCTAACCTAATCCTAAACCTAACCCTAATTCTAACCCTAACGCTAACCCTAACCCTACCCTAAACCTAAACCTAACGCTAATACTAACCCTAACCCTAACCCTAACATAACCTAACACTAACGCTATCACTAACACTAACCCAAACCCTAACCCTAAACCCTAAACCCTAACACTAACCCAAACCCTAACCATAATCCTAACCTTAACGCTAATGCAAACCTAACCCTAACCCTAACTCTATTCCTAACCTAACTCTAACTCTAACCCTAACCATAACCCTAAACCTAAACCTAACCCTAACCCTAACATTTACCCTAACACTAACACTTACTGTGACCCTAACCCTAACCCTAACCCTAAACCAAAACCCTAAACCCTAACCCTATCCCTAACCCTAACCCTAACCCTAACACTAAACCCTAACTCTGTCCCTAACAATAAGCCTAACTCTAACACTCACTGTAAACCCAAACCCTAATCCTATCCCTAAACCTAACCCTAACCCTAAACCTAACCCTAACCTCAACCTAACCCTAACCCTAACCCTAACCCTAACCCTAACCCTAACCTTAAACACTAACCCTAACTCTAACCCTAACCTTAACCCTAACACTAAACCCTAACCCTGTCCCTAACCATAACTCTAACCCTAACCCTCACTATACACCCTAACCCTATCCCTAACCCTAACCCTAAACCGAACCCAAACCCTAACCCTAACCATAAACCCAACCCTAACGACAACCCTAACCCTAAACCTAACCCTAAACCCAACCCTAACCCTAACCCTAATCCTAACGTTACCCTAACCCAAAACCTAACCCTAATCGTAACCCTAACCCTAATCCTAAACCCTAACACTAAACCTAAACCTAACCTAACCCTAACCCAAACCCTAACCCTAACCCTAACCTAACCCTAAACCTAATCCTAAACCTAACCATAACGCTAACCCTAACCCTAACCTGAAACCCTAAACGTAACCATAACGCTAACCTAAACCTAACCCTAACACTAAGCCTGACCCTAACCCTAACCCTAACCCTAAACCCTGAATCTGAACCTGACCCTTACCCTGACACTCAGCGTTACCCTCAGCCTGACCCGACCATGACCTTGAGCGTGAACCTGACCCTGACCCTGACCTTAAAGCTTAACCCTAACCGTAACCCTAACACAACCCTAACCCTAACCCTAACAGTAACCTAACCGTAATCCTAAAATTAACCTTAATCCTAACCCTAACAATAACCCTAACCATAACTCTAAACCTAACCCCTAAATCTACCCTAACCCTTACCCTAAACCTAACCCTAACCCTAACTCAAACCCTACCCTAAACCTAAACCTAACGCTAATCCTAACCCCAACCCTAACCCTAACATAACGTAACACTAACTCTATCGCTAACCCTAACCCAAACCCTAACCCTAAACCCTAAACCCTAACCCTAACCCAAACCCTAACCCTAATCCTAACCTTAACGCTAACGCAAACCTAACACTAACCCTAACCCTATTTCTAACCTAACTCTAACTCTAACCCTAACCATAACCCTAAACCTAAACCTAACCCTAACCCT
>NC_142504.1:58253579-58273579 GCF_057876585.1 Rhinolophus sinicus | reverse complement strand
ATAACCCTAACCCTAACGCAAACCTAAACCTAACCCTAAACCTATCTCTAACCCTAACCCTAACCTAATCCTAAACCTAACCCTAACACTAACCGTAACCCTATCCCTAACCCTAACTTTAACCCTAACCTAACTCTAACCCTACCCCTAACCCTAATCCTATACCCTAACCCTGTCCCTTACCCTAACCCTAACTCTAACCCTAACCCGAAACCTACCCCTAACCTTACCCTAACCCTGACCATGACCCTGAAACTGACCCTGATCCTAACTCTAACTCTAACACTAACCCTAAGCCTAAGCCTAACCCTAAACCAAACCCTACCCCTAAACCTAACCCTAACCCTAACCCTAACAATAACCCTAACCCTAAACCTAACCCTATTTCTAAGTCTAACCCTAAAACCTAAACCTAACTTTAACCCTAACCCTAACCCTGCCCTAAACCCAAAACCCTAACCCTAACCTAACACTAACCCTAACCCTAACCCTAACCTAACACTAACCAGAACCCTAAACCTAATCCTAAACCTAACCAACACCTTACACAAACACTAACCCTAACCCTAACCCTAAACCTATCCCTATCCTAACCCTAACCCTGAGCATGACCCTGAAACTGACCCTGATCATAACTCTAAACCTAACACTAACCCTAAGCCTAAGCCTAAATTTAACCCTACCCTACCGCTAAACCTAACCCTGACCGTATCCATAAAACCTAACCCTAACTCTAACCCTTAACCTAACCCTAAACCCTAACCCTGTCCCTAACGTTAACCCTAACCCTAACACGAACCCTAAACTCTAAACCTAAACCTAACCTAACCTTAACCATAACCCTAAACCTAACCCTAAAACCCTTAACCCAACCCCAACCTAACCCTAACTCTAACCCTAACCCTAACCCTAACCCTAACCCTAACCCTAACCTAACCCTAAACCTAACCCTAACCCTAACCCTAACTCTAACCCTAAACCCAACACTAACCCTAACCCTAACCCTAACCCTAACCCTAAACCCAACCCTAACCCTAACCCTATCCCTAACTCTAACCCTAGTCCTAAACCTAACCCTAAACCCCAACCCTGTCCCTAACCCTAACACTAACACTAACCCTAAGCATAACCGTAACCCTAACCCTAACCTAACCGTAACCCTAAACCTAACCATAACCCTAAACCCAACCCTAAACCTAACCCTAATCCTAACCCTAACGCTAACCCTAAACCCAACCCTAACCCTAACCCTAACCCTAACCCCTAACCCTAACCCTAAAGTAACCCTAACCCAAAATCTAACCCTAATCGTATCCCTAACCCTAAACCTAACACTAACCTAACACTAATCGAAACCCTAACCTAACCCTAAACCTAACACTAACCCTAACCTTAATCCTAAACCCTCACCGTAACACTAACCCTAACCATAACCCTAACCATAACGCAAACCTAAACCTAACACTAACACTTACGCTAACCCTGACCCATACCCTACCCCTACCCATAACCCTAAACCTTACCCTAACCCTAACCCTAACTCTAATCCTACCCTAACACTAAACCTAACCCTAAACCTAACCCTCACACTGACGTTTACCCTAACCCTAACCCTAACCGTAACCCTAACCCAAAACCTAACCCTAAACCCGAACCTTAACACTAACCCTAACCCTAAAAAACCCTATTTCTAACCCAAACCCTAAACCCTAAACCTAATATTAACCTTAACTCTAACCTTAACGCTAAACCCAAAACCCTAAACCTATCCTAAACCTAAACCAAACCCTAACCCTAACCCTAACACTAACCCTAAACTTAACCCTAAACCCTCACCCTAACACTAACCCTAACCATAACCCTAACCCTAACGTAAACCTAAACCTAACCCTAAACCTAACCGTAACCCTAACCCTAAGGTAATGCTAAACCTAACCCTAATATTAACCCTAACCCTAACCCAACCGTAACATTTACCCTAACCCTAACCCTTACCCTAACCCTCCCCCTAACCCAAAACCTAACCCTAACCCTAAGCCTAACCCTAACCCTAACACTAATCCAAACCATAACCCTAACCCTAACCGTAACGTTTACCCTAACATTAACCCTAACGCAAACCTAACCCTAAACCTAACACTAAACATAATCCTAACGATTACCCTAATCCTAACCTAACCCTAACTCTAACCGTAACCAGAACCCTAACCTAACCTAAACCCTAACCCTAAAATTTACCCTAACACTAACACTTACCGTAAACCTAGCCTTAACCCTAAACCTAACCCTAACCCCAAACCCTAAAACCTAACCCTATACATAACCCTACCCTAAACCTAACCCTAACTCTAACCCTAACCCTAGCCCTAACCCTAAAACCCTTAACCCAAACCCCAACCTAACCCTTACCCTAACCCTAACCCTAACCCCAACCCTAACCTAAACCTAAAACTAACCCTAGCACTAACCCTAACCCTAAACCTAACCTTAACCTAACCCTAAACCTAACCCTAACCCTAAACCTAAACCTAAACCTAAACCAAACCCTAACCCTAACCCTAACACTAATCCTAACCCTAAACCGAACCCTAACCCTAACCCTAAACAGAACCCTAACCCTAATCCTAACCCTAACCCTAACGTAACCCGAACCGAAAACCTAACCCTAACCCTAACTCTAAGCCTAACCTAACCCTAACCGAAACCCTAACCCTTACACTAACTTTAACCTTAACCCTAAACCCTCAACCTAACACTAACAATAACCATAACCCTAACCCTAACGCAAACCTAAACCTAACCCTAAACCTAACCCTAACCCTAACCCTAACCTAAACCTAATCCTAACCCTAACACTAACACTAACCCTAACTCTAACCCTAACAGTTACCATAACCCTAACCCTTAACCTAACCCTAACCCTAACACTAAACCTAACCCTATTTCTAACCCTAACCCTAAACTCAAAACCTAACCCTAACCCTAAACCCTAAACCCTATCCCAAACCTAACACTAACCCTAACCGTATCCCTAACCTAACACTAATCCTTACCCTAACCCTATCACTAAACCTAACCCTAACCCTAACCTAACCCTAATCAAAATCCTTACCCTAACCCTAACACTAAACCTAAACCTAACCCTAACCCTAAACCCTATCCCAAACCTAACACTAACCCTAACCGTATCCCTAACCTAACACTAACCCTTACACTAACCTACACTTAACCTTAACCCTAACCCAAACCCTAAACCCTAAACCCTAACCCTATCACTAACACTAACCCTAACCCTAACCCTAAACCTAACCCAAAACTAACCCTAACCCTAACACTAACCCTAACCCTAAACCCAACTCTAACACTAACCTTAAGCCTAAACCTAAACCCAAAACTAACCCTAACCCGAACCCTAACCCTAACCCTAACCCTAAAACCCTTAACCCTAACCCCAACATAACCCTAACCCTAACCCTAAACCTAAAACCCTTAACCCTAACCCCAAGCTAACACTATCCCTAACACTAACCCTAACCCTAACACTAAACTAACCCTAAACCTAACCGTAACCTAAACCTAACCCTAAACCTAACCCTAACCTAACCCTAACCCTAACCCTAACCCTAACCCTAACCCTAACCCTAAACCTAAACCCAACCCTAAGGCTAACCCTAACACTAACCCTAACCATAAACTCAACCCTAACCCTAACCCTAAACCTAACTCTAACTCTTAACCCTAACGAACCCTAACCCAAAACTAACCCTAATCGTAACCCTAAACCTAACACTAACCCTAACCTAAACCTAACCCAAACCCTAACCCTAACACTAACCTTAACCTTAACCCTAAACCCTCACCATGACACTAACCCTAACCATAAACCTAACCCTAACGCAAACCTAAACCTAATCCTAAACCTAACCCTAACACTAACCCTAACCCTAACACTAAACTTAACAGTTACCCTAACCATAACCCTTACCCTAACCCTAACACTAACCCTACCCCTAACCCTAACACTAACCCTAACACTAACACTAAACCTAACCCTAACCCTAACCCTAACCCTAACGTTTACCCTAACCGTAAACCTAACCCTAACCCTAAACCTAACCCTAACCCTAAATCCAAACCCTAACACTAACGCTAACACTAAAAATAACCCTATTTCTAACCCTAACCCTAAACCCTAAACCTAATACTAACACTAACTCTAACCCTAACCCTAAACACAAAACCCTAACCCTAACCTAACCCAAATCCAAACCCTAACCCTCACCCTAACACTAACCCTAACTTTAACACTAAACCCTCACCTTAACACTAACCCTAACCATAAGCCTAAACCTAACGCAAACCTAAATCTAACCCTAAGCCTAATCCCTAACCCTAAACCGTAAACTTAACCTTAACCCTAACTCTAACACTAACCCTAAACCCAAAACCCTAACCCTAAACTAACCTTACCCAAAACCTAAACCTACCCCTAACCCTAACACTAATCCTAACTTTAACCCTAAAACCTCACCCTAACAATTATCCTAACCATAACCCTAAATCTAACGCAAACCTAAACCTAACCTTAAACATAACCCTAATCCTAACCCTAACCTAATCCTAAACCTAACCCTAACACTAACCCTAACCCTAACGCTAACATTTACTCTAAACCTAACACTTACCCTTACCCTATCCCTAACCCAAAACCTAACCCTACCTCTAACCCTAACCCTAACCCTAACCCTAACGTTTACCCTAACCCTAACCCTACCGCTACCCCTAACGCTAAGCCTAAACCTAACCCTAACCCTAACCCTAACCCTAACCCTAACGAAAAGCTACCCCTAACCCTAACACTAACCCTAGCCGTAACCATAACCCTAATCCTAACCTAACGCTAACTCTAACCCTAACGCTAACCCTAATCCTAACATTTACCCTAACACTAACCCTTACCGTAAAACTACCCTTAACCCTAACCCTAACCCTAACCCCAAACACTAACCCTAACCCTATCCCTAACCCTAAACCTAACCCTAAACCCAACCCTAACCCTAACCCTAACCCTAACCCTAACACTTAACCCAACCCTAACCCTAACCCTAACCCTAACCCTAACCCTAACCCTAACGTAACCCTAACGCAAAACCTAACCCTAATCCTAACCCTAACCCTAACCCTAACCCGAACCTAACACTAACCCAAACCCTAACCCTAACCCTAACCCTAACACTAACCCTAATCATATCCCTAACCCTAACATTTACCCTAATCCTAACCGTTACCCTAACCCTACCCCTAACCACAACCCTAACACTAAACTTAACCCTAACCCTAACACTAAACCTAACCCTCACCCTAATACTAACCCTAACATTTACACTAACCATAACCCTACCCCTAACCGTAACCCTAACCCTAAACCTAACCCTCACCCTAACGTAACCCTAACCCAAATCCTAACCCTAAACCTAACCCTAACCCTAACCCTAACCCTAACCCTAACGTAACCCAAAAACAAACCCTAAACCTAACCCTAATTTTAAAACTATCCCTATTCCTAACCCTAACCCTAACCCTAACCCTAACCCTAAACCAAACCCTAAACCTAACATAAACATAAACGTAACCCTAACACTAACCCTAACCCTAAAGCCTAACATTAACACTAACCCTATCCATAAACCTAACTCTAATGAAAACCTAAACCTAACCCTACACCTAACCCTAAACTTAACCCTAACCTAATCCTAAACCTAACCCTAACACTAACCCTAACCCTAACCCTTACCCTAACCCTAACATTTACCCGAACCCTAATCTTTACCCTAACCTTACCCCTAACCCCAAACCTAACACTAACCCTAACCCTAACCCTAAACCTAACACTAAACCTAACCCTAACCCTAAACCTAACCCTAACATTTACCCTAACCCTAACCCTACCCCTAACCCTAACCCTAACCATAAAAACAAACGCTAACGCTAACTCTAACTGTAATCCTAACCCAAACCCTAACCCTAACCCTAAAGTAACCCTAACCCAAAACCTAACCCTAATACTAACCCTAACCCTAACCCTAACCCTAACACTAACCCTAACCTTAACTCTAAACCCTAACAATAACACTAACCCTAACCATAACCCTAACCCTAACGCAAACCTAAACCTAACCCTAAACCTAACATAACCCTAACCCTAACCTAATCCTAAACCTAACCCTAACACTAACCCTAACCCTAACCTTAACCCTAACATTTACCCTAAACATAACCGTTACACTAACCCTACCCCTAACCCCAACCCTAACACTAAACCTAACCCTAAGCGTAACCCTAACCCTAACACTAAACCTAACCCTAACCCTAACCCAACATTTACCCTAAACCTACCCCTAAACCTAACCCTAACCCTAACCCTAACCCTAAACCTAACCCTAAAAATAAACCTAACCCTAACCCTAACCCTAACCCTAACCAAAACCCTAAGCCTAACCCTAAAACCCTTAATCCTAACCCCAACCTAACCCTAACGCTAACCCTAACCCCAACCCTAAAACTAAGGCAAAACTAACCCTAACACTATCCCTAACCCTAACCATAACCCTATTCCTAACCTAACCCTAACTCTAACTAACAATAACCTTACCCCTAACCCTAAACCTAAACTTAATATTTGCCCTAACATTAACCCTTACCGTAACCCTACTCTTAACCCTAACCCTAACACTAATTCTAAACACTAAACCCTAACCCTATCCCTAACCCTAACACTAACCCTAACCCTAAACCTAAACCCAAACTTAACCCTAACCCTAACCGTAACCCTAAACACAACCCTAACCCTAACTCTAACCCTAATCCTAACCCTAAACCCAACCTTGACCCTAATCCTAACCCTAACCCTAAAACCCTTAACCATAAACCCAACCCTAACACTAACACTAACCCTAACCCTAACCTAACCCTAACCCTTAACCTAACCCTAACCCTAACCGTAACCCTAACCCTAAACCTAACCCCAACCCTAAACCTAACCCTAACACAAACCCTAATCCTAAAACCAACCCTAACCCTAAACCTAAACCTAACCCTAACCCTAACCCTAACGTAACCCTAAAACAAACCTATCCCTAATCGTAACCCTAACCCTAACCCTAAAACTAACCCTAACCTAACCCTAACCCAAACCCTAACCCTAACACTAACCTTAACCTTAACCTTAATCCCTCACCCTAACACTAACCCTAACCATAAACCTAAACTAACGCAAACCTAAACATAAACCCAACCCTAACCCTAACCCAAAACCAAACGCTAACCCTAACCCTAACGTAAACCTAACCCAAAACCTATCCCTAATCGTAACCCTAACCCTAACCATAACACTAACCCTAACCTAACCCTAACCCAAACCCTAACCCTAACACTAACGCTAACCCTAATCCTAAACCTAACAGTTACCCACCCTAAACCTTACCCTAAACCTAAACCTAACCCTAACTCTAAAACTAGCCCTAACCCTAATACTAACAATAACCCTAAAATTTACCCTAACACTAACACTTAACCTAACACTACCCCTACACCTAACCCTAAATCTAACCCTAACACTAACACTTACCCTAACCCTAAACCTAACACTATCCTAACCCTAAACGTAAACCCTAATCCTGTCCCTAACCCTAACCCTAACCTAAACCTAACCCAAACCCTAACCCTAACCCTAACCCTAACACTAACCCTAACCTTAACTCTAAACCCTAAAAATAACACTAACCCTAACCATAACCCTAACCATAACGCAAACCTAAACCTAACCCTAAACCTAACCATAAACTTAAACCTAACCTAATCCTAAACCTAACCCTAACCCTAACCCTAACATTAACCCTAACCATAACCGTTACACTAACCCTACCCCTAACCCCAACACTAACACTAACCCTAACCATAACCTTAACCCTAACACTAAACCTAACCCTAACCCTTATCCTAACCCTAACATTTACCCTAACCCTACCCCTAAACCTAACCCTAACCCTAACTTAAACCTAACCCTAACCATGAAACTAACCCTAACCCTAACACTAAACCTAACCCAAACCCTAAGCTTAACCCGAAAACCCTTAATCCTAACCCCAACCTAACCCTAACTCTAACCCTTACCCTAACGCAAACCTAACCCTAACCCTAACCGTAACCCTAACCCAACCCTAATCCTAACCTAATCCTAACTCTAATCTTAACCATAACCCTAACACTAACCCTAAACCTAACCCTAATATTTACCCTTACACTAACCCTTACCCTAACTCTACCCCTAACCCTAACCCTAAACTTTAAACCCTAACCCTAACCCTAACCCTAACCCTAACCATAACCCTAACCCTAACCTTAACCCTAAACACTAACCCTGAACCTAACCCTAACCCTAACCCTAACCCTAATCCTAAACTAACCCTAACCCTAACCCTAACCCTAACGAAAACCTAAACCTAACCCTAAACTTAACCCTAACCCTAACCCAAACCCTAACCTAATCCTAACTCTAACCTTACCCTTACCCTAATCCTAACCCTAAACCTAACCCTAACCCTAACTCTACCCTAATAATTACCCTAACACTAAATCTAACGCTAACCCTAACCCTAACCCTAAACCTAACCCTAAACCTAACCCTAACCCTAACCCTAACCCTAACACTAATCCTAACCCTAACCCTAACCCTAAACCCTAACCCTAACCTAACCCTAAACCTAACGCTAACCCTAACCCTAACCATAAATTTTACCCTAACCGTACCTCGAAACCTAACGCTAAACCTAACCCTATACCATAATTCTAACCCTAACCCTAAGCCTAAACCTAACCCTAACCCTAACCCTAAAAATAACCCTAACTTAACACTAACTCTAACCCTAACCCTAAACCTAATCTAACCCTAAACCTAAACCTAACCCGAACATTGGAACTAACCTAACCCTAACTCTCATATTGACCCTAACCCTGACACTAAACCTAACCCTACCCTAACCATGATCTGTCCCGGATGCTTTCCCTAACCATAACCCTAAACCCAACCCTACATAACACTAACATTGACGCTAAAACTAACCCTAACCCTAATCCTAACCATAAACATAACCCTAACCCTAACTCTAAAAAGACATTGAATCTAATAATAACCATAACAATAATATTGACCCTAACCCTAACCCTAACTATAACACTAACCCTAATCCTAACCTAACCCTAACTTTAACCCTAACCATAACCTTAACCCTATCGCTAACCCTAACCCTAACATTTACCCCAAGACTAACCCTTCCATAACCTTACACCTAAACCTAACCCTAACCCTAACCATAAATCCTAAACCCTAACCCTATCCCTAACCCTAAACTTAACCCTAAACGTAACCCTAAACTCAACCCTAACCCTAACACTAACCCTAAACCCAACCCTAACCCTAAACCTAACCCTACAATAACCCTAACGTAACCCTAACCCAAAACCTAACCCAAATCCTAACCCTAACCCTAAACTTAACCCTAACCTAAAACTAACCCAAACCCTAACCCTAACCCTAACCCCACCCCAACCTTAACCCTAAACCCTAATCCGAAAACTAACCCTAACACTAACCCTAATCCTAAACCTAACATAATCCTAAACCAAACCCTAACCCAAACCCTAACATTAACCCTAACCCTAAAGCTAACCCTAACATTTACCCTAACTCTAACCCTTACCCTACCCCTACCCCTAACCCTAACCGTACCCTAAGCATAACACTAACCCTAACCCAACCCTAACCCTAACCCTAACCCTAAACTTAAACCTAACCCTAACCATAACCCTAATCCTAACCCTAACCCTAAACTTAAACCTAACCCTAACCATAACCCTAATCCTAACCCTAACCCTAACCCCTAACCCTACCCTAACCCTAACCCTAAACCTAACCTTAACCCTAACCCTAAACCTACCCTAAACCTAAACCTAGAACTAAACCTAACCCTAACCTTAACCCTAACCTTAATCCTAACCCTAACCCTAACGCAAACCTAACCCTAACCCTAACCCTAACCCTACCCCTAAACCTAACCCTAACCCTAACCCTAAACCTAACCCTAACCATAAAACTAACCCTAACCCTAACACTAAACCTAACCCAAACCCTAAGCCTAACCCGAAAACCCTTAATCCTAACCCCAACCTAACCCTAACGCTAACCCTAACCCTAACCCTAACACTAAGGCAAACCTAACCGTAACACTATCCCTAACCCTAACCATAAGCCTAATCCTAACCTAACCCTAACTCTAACACTAACCATAACCTTACCCCTAACCCTAAACCTAAAGTTAACATTTACCCTAACACTAACCCTTACCGTAACCCTACACTTAACCCTAACCCTAACACTAACCCTAAAGCTAAACCCTAACCCTATCCTTAACCCTAACCCTAACCCTAACCCTAAACCTAAACCCAAACCTAAACCTAACCCTAACCCTAACCCTAACCCTAAACCCAACCCTAACCCTAACCATAACCCTAATCCTAACCCTAAACCCAACCTTTACCCTAACCCTAACCCTAACCCTAACCCTAAAACCCTTAACCATAAACCCAACCCTAACCCTAACCCTAACACTAACCCTAACCCTAAAACCCTTAACCCTAACCCCAACCTAACCCTAAACCTAACTCTAACCCTAGCACTAACCCTAAAACCCTTAACCCTAACCCCAAACAAACCCTAACCCTATCCCTAACACTAACCTAACCCTAACCCTAACCCTAACCCTAAACCTAACCCTAACCCTATCCGTAACCCTTCCCTAAACCTAAACCCAACACTAAACCTAACCATAACACAAACCCTAACCCTAAAACCAACCCTAACCCTAACCCTAAACCTAACCCTAACCCTAACCCTAACGTAACCCTAACCCAAAACCCATCCCTAAAAGTAAGCCTAACACTAACCCTAACACTAACCCTAACCTAACCCTAACCCAAATCCTAACCCTAACACTAACCTTAACCTTAACCCTAAACACTCATCCTAACACTAACCCTAACCCTAATCCTAACCCTAACAGTAACACTATCCTAACCCTAACCCAAATCCTAACCCTAACACTAACCCTAACCCTAAACCTAAACCTAACAGTTACCCTAACCCTAACCCTTACCCTAAACCTAAACCTAACCCTAACTCTAAACCTAGCCCTAACCCTAATCCTAACAATAACACTAAAATTTACCCTAACACTAACCCTAACCATAATGCTAAGCGTAATGCAAACCTAATCCAAACCGTAATCCTAACCCTAACCCTAACCTAATCCCAAACCTTACCCTAACACTAACCCTAACACTAACACTAATCCTAACATTTACTCTAACACCAAACTTTTGTCTAACGCTAACCCTACCCCTTTCCCTAAACTTACCCTAAACCTAACCCTAACCCTAAACCTAACCCTAACCCTAAAACTAAAACTTATCCCTAACCTAACACTAACCCTAACCATAACCCTAACCCTAAAACCCTTAACCCTAACCCAAACCTAACCCTAAACCTTTCCATAACCCTAATCCTAACCCTAACTCTAAGCATAAACCTAAAACTATACCTTAACCCTAACCAAACACTAACCCTAACCCTAATCTAACCCTAACAATAACCCTAACGCTAACCCTAAAACTAAACCTTAACCCTAACCTAACACTAACCCTAACACTAACCCTAACCTAACCCTAACCCTAACCCTAACCCTAACCCTAACCCTAACCCTAACCCTACACTTACCCTCCCTAACCCAAACCCAAACTCTAACCCTAACACTAACCCTAACTTTAACTTAACCCTAAAACCTAACCCTAACTCTAACTTTAACCATAAACTTAACCCTAAACCCTAACCCTAACCATAACCCTAACCCTAACCCTAACTCTAACCCTAGCCCTAACGCTAATCCTAAACATAACCCTAAAATTTACCCTAACACTAACACTGAACCTAACCCTAACCCAAACTTTAACCCTAACCTTAACGCTAACCCAAACCATAACCCTAAACCTAAACCCTAACCCTGTCCCTAAACCTAACCCTAACTCTAACCCTAACCCTAAACACTAAACCTAACCCTAACCTAACCCTAACCCTGACCATGACCCTGAAACTGTCCCTGATCCAAACTCTAACCCTAACACTAACCCTAAGATTAAGCCTACCCCTAACCCTACCCCTACCCCTAAACCTAACCCTAAACCTAAACCTAACCCTAAAACCTAACCCTTACTCTAACGCTAACCCTAACCCTAACCCTAAACCCTAACCCTGACCCTAACCATAACCCTAACCCTAACGCTAACACTAACCCTAAACCCTAAACCTAACCCTAACCTAATCCTAAATCTAACCCTAACCCTAACCTAACCCTAACCCTAACCCTAACACTTACCCTAACCCTAACCCTAAACCCAACCCTAACTCTAACCCTAAACCCAACCCTAACCCTAACCCTAACCGTAAACCTAACGTAACCCTAACCCAAAACCGAACCCTAATAGTAAGCCTAACCCTAACACTAACCCTAACCTAAACCTAACCCAAACCCTGACTCTAACGCTAAACCTAACACTAACACTAAACTTAACCGTAAACCCTCACCCTAACAATAACCCTAACCATAACCCTAACCCTAACCTAATCCTAAACCTAACCCTAGCAGTAACCATAACCCTAACCGTAAGCCTAACAATAACCCTAACCCTAACCTTACCCTAACCTTACCCCTAAACCTAACCCTAATCCTAACCCTAACACTCACCCTAAGCCTAAGCCTAACCCTAACCCTAACCCTACCCCTAACTCTTACCCTAAACCTAACCCTAACCGTAAACCTAACCCTAACCTTAACACTAACACTAATCCTAACCCTAACCCTAACCCTAAACCTAACCCTAATCTAAACCTAAACCTAACACTAAACCAAACCCTAACCCTAACCGTAACCCTTAATCTTAACCTTAAACCCGAAAACTAAACCGAACCGTAACCCTAAAACTAAACGCTAACCCTAAACTTAAATCTAACCCTAACCGCAACCCTAACCCTAACCAACCCTATCCCTAACACTAATCCTAACCCTAAACCTAACCCTAAACCCTAACCCTAACCTAACCCTAAACCAAACCCTAACCCAAATCCTAACCCTAACCTTAAACTTTACCCAAACCCAAACCCTAAACCTAACTCTAACCCGAAACCTAATCCTAACCTAACCCTAACCCTAACCCTAAGCCGAACATTGAACCTAACCTAACCCTAACCCTAACCCTAACCCTAACCGTAACCCTAACCCTACCCAAACCCTAACGTAACCCTAACGCAAACCCTAACCCTAACCCTAAAACTAACCCTACCCCTAACCCTAACCTAACCCAAACCCAAACCCTAACCCTAACCCTAACCTTAACATTAACCTTAACCCTAAACCCTAACCCTTACCCCAACCCTAACTCTAACCCTAACCCTAACGCAAACCTAACCCTAACCCTAACCGTAACCCTAACCCAACCCTAATCCTAACCTAATCCTAACTCTAATCTTAACCATAACCCTAACACTAACCCTAAACCTAACCCTAATATTTACCCTTACACTAACCCTTACCCTAACTCTACCCCTAACCCTAACCCTAAACCTTAAACCCTAACCCTAACCCTAACCCTAACCCTAACCATAACCCTAACCCTAACCTTAACCCTAAACACTAACCCTGAACCTAACCCTAACCCTAACCCTAACCCTAATCCTAAACTAACCCTAACCCTAACCCTAACCCTAACGAAAACCTAAACCTAACCCTAAACTTAACCCTAACCCTAACCCAAACCTAACTAACCTTACCCTTACCCTAATCCTAACCCTAAACCTAACCCTAACCCTAACTCTAACCCTAATAATTACCCTAACACTAAATCTAACGCTAACCCGAACCCTAACCCTAAACCTAACCCTAAACCTAACCCTAACCCTAACCCTAACCCTAACACTAATCCTAACCCTAACCCTAACCCTAAACCCTAACCCTAACCTAACCCTAAACCTAACGCTAACCCTAACCCTAACCATAAATTTTACCCTAACCGTACCTCGAAACCTAACGCTAAACCTAACCCTATACCATAATCCTAACCCTAACCCTAAGCCTAAACCTAACCCTAACCCTAACCCTAAAAATAACCCTAACCTAACACTAACTCTAACCCTAACCCTAAACCTAATCTAACCCTAACCCTAAACCTAACCCGAACATTGGAACTAACCTAACCCTAACTCTCATATTGACCCTAACCCTGACACTAAACCTAACCCTACCCTAACCATGATCTGTCCCGGATGCTTTCCCTAACCATAACCCTAAACCTAACCCTACATAACACTAACATTGACGCTAAAACTAACCCTAACCCTAATCCTAACCATAAACATAACCCTAAACCTAACTCTAAAAAGAACATTGAATCTAATAATAACCATAACAATAATATTGACCCTAACCCTAACCCTAACTATAACACTAACCCTAATCCTATCGCTAACCCTAACCCTAACATTTACCCCAAGACTAACCCTTCCATAACCTTACACCTAAACCTAACCCTAACCCTAACCATAAATCCTAAACCCTAACCCTAGCCCTAACCCTAAACTTAACCCTAAACGTAACCCTAAACTCAACCCTAACCCTAACCCTAACCCTAAACCCAACCCTAACCCTAAACCTAACCCTACAATAACCCTAACGTAACCCTAACCCAAAACCTAACCCAAATCCTAACCCTAACCCTAAAATTAACCCTAACCTAAAACTAACCCAAACCCTAGCCCTAACCCTAACCCCACCCCAAACTTAACCCTAAACCCTAATCCGAAATCTAACCCTAACACTAACCCTAATCCTAAACCTAACATAATCCTAAACCAAACCCTAACCCAAACCCTAACATTAACCCTAACCCTAAAACTAACCCTAACATTTACCCTAACTCTAACCCTTACCCTACCCCTACCCCTAACCCTAAGCGTACCCTAAGCATAACCTTAACCCTAACCCTAAACTTAAACCTAACCCTAACCATAACCCTAATCCTAACCCTAACCCTAAACTTAAACCTAACCCTAACCATAACCCTAATCCTAACCCTAACCCTAACCCCTAACCCTACCCTAACCGTAACCCTAAACCTAACCTTAACCCTAACCTTAAACCTACCCTAAACCTAAACCTAGAACTAAACCTAACCCTAACCGTAACCCTAACCTTAATCCTAACACTAACCCTAACGCAAACCTAACCCTAACCCTAACCCTAACCCTAACCCTAACCCTAAACCTAACCCTAACCCTAAAATTTACCCTAACACTAACCCTTACCGTTACACTACCCCTAACATTAACCTTAACCCTAACCCTAAAACCAAAACCCTAACCCTAACACTAAACCCAACCCTAATCCTAACCCTAACCATAACCCTAACACTAACGCTAAACCCAACCCTAACCCTAAACCTAACACTATCCCTAACCCTAACCCTAACCCTAACACTAACCCTAAACCCAACCCTAACCCTAACACTATCACTATTCTTAACCCTAACCCTAACGTAATCCTAACTCAAAACCTAACCCTAATCCTAATACTAACCCTTACCCTAACCTAACCCTAACCGAAACCCTAACACTAACCCAAATTTAACCCTAAACCCTAACCCTAACAGTAACCCTAACCATAACCCTGAGCCTAAAGCAAACCTAACACAAACCCTAACCCTAAACCTAACCCTAACCTAATCCTAAACCTTACCCTAACACTAACCCTAACCCTAACATTTACTCAATTTGTAACCTTTTCCGTAACCCTACTGCTACCCCTAACCCTAACCCTAACCCTAATCCCTAACTGTAACACAAACCCTAACACTAAACCTAACACTAACCCTAAAACTAAACCTTAACCGTAACCTAAAACTAACCCTAAACCTAACCCTAACCTAACCCTAACCCTAACTCTAACCCTAACCCTAACCTTACCCTTACCCTACCTAACCGAAACCCAAACCCTAACCCTAACCCAAACCCTAACTTAAACTTAACCCTAAACCCTAACCCTAATGCTAACCCTAATCTTAACCCTAAACCCTAACCCTAACCCTAATCCTAACCCTAACAGTAACGCTAACCTAAACCTAACCGGAACCCTAACCCTAACCCTAACCCTAACCCTAACCCTAAACCTAACCCTAACCTAACCTGAAACCCAACCCTAACCCTAAACCTAACACTAACCCTAACGCTAATTCTAACCCTAGCCCTACCCCTAATCCTAAACATAACCCTAAAATTTACCCTAACACTAACCCTTACCCTAACCCTACCCTTACTACTAATCCTAACCCTAACACTAACCCTAACCCTAACCTTAAACCCTAACCTTAACTCTAACCCTAACCCTAACCCTAACCCTAACCTAACCCTAACCCTAACCCTAACCCTAAAAGTAAACCTTAACCCTAACGTAACACTAACCCTAACCCTAAACCTAACCTAATCCTAACCCTAACCCTAACTAAACCTAACCCTAACCCTAAAACTAAACCTTAACCCTAACCTAACGGTAACCCTAACTCTAACCCTAACCTAACCCTAAACCCAACCCTAACCCTAACCCTAACACTATCCCTAACCCTAACCCTAACACTAACCCTAAACCCAACCCTAACCCTAACACTAACACTATGCCTAACCCTAACCCTAACGTAATCCTAACCCAAAACCTAACCCTAAACCTAACCCTTACCCTTACCCTAACCTAACACTAACCGAAACCCTAACACTAACCAAAATTTAACTCTAAACCCTAACCCTAACACTAACCCTAACCATAACCCTAAGCCTAAAGCAAACCTAACCCAAAACCTACCGTAACCTAATCCTAAACCTTACCCTAACACTAAACCTAACCCAAACCCTAACCCTAAAATTTACTCAAACCGTAACCTTTTCCGTAACCCTACTGCTACCCCTAACCCTAACCCTAACCATAAACCTAACTCTAACACTAAATCTAACCTAATCCTAACCCTGTTTCTAAACCTAATCCTAAACCCTAAACCTAACCCTAACCCTAAACCTAACCCTAACCCTAAAACTAAACCTTAACCCTAACCTAAAACTAACCCTAACCCTAACCCTAACCCTAACCCTAACCCTAACCTAAACCTAACCCTAACCCTAACCCTAACCCTAACCCTAACCCTAACCTTACCCTACCTAACCGAAACCCAAACCCTAACCGTAACCATAACCCTAACTTGAACTTAACCTAAACCCTAAACCTAACCCTAATGCTATCACTAACCTTAAACCTAAACCCTAACCCTAACCCTAACCCTAACACTAACACTAACGCTAACCTACCCCTAACCGGAACCCTAACCCTAACCCTAACCCTAACCCTAACCTAACCTGAAACCCAACCGTAACCCTAAACCTAACACTAACCCTAACCCTAATTCTAACCCTAGCGATACCCCTAATCCTAAACATAACCCTAAAATTTACCCTAACACTAACCCTTACCCTAACCCTACACTTACTACTAATCCTAAACCTAACCCTAACCCTAACGCTAACCTTAAAACCTAACCTTAACTCTAACCCTAACCCTAACCCTAAACCTAAACCCTAACCCTGTCCCTAAACCTAGCATTCACTCTAACCCTAACCCTATACCTTAAACCTAACCCTAACTTAACCCTAAACATGACCATGACCATGAAACTGACCCTGATCCTAAGTCTAACCCTAACACTAAACCTAAGCCTAAGTCTAACCCTAACCCTAACCCAACCCCTAAACCTAACCCTAAACCTAACCCTAACCCTAAAACCTAACCCTAACTCTAACCCTAACACTAACACTAACCCTAAACCCTAACTCTCCTTACCCTAACCCTAACTCTAACACTAACTCTAAACCCTAAACCTAACGCTAACCTAAACCTAACCCTGACCCTGACCCTGAAGCTGACCCTGATCCTAACTGTAACCCTAACACTAACCCTATGACTAACCCTAACTCTAACCATATCCCTAACCCTAACCCTAACCCTAAACCTAACCCTAACCTAACACTAACCCTGACCATGACCCTGAAACTGACCCTGATCCGAACTCTAACCCTAACGCTAACCCTAAGCCTAAGCCTAACCCTATCCCTAACACTAACCCTAAACCTAACCCTAACCCTAACCCTAAACCTAAACCCTAACCCTAACTGTAACCCTAACCCAAAACCTAACCCTAAACCCTAACCCTATCCCTAACCCTAACCTTAACCCTAAACGTAACCCTAAACTCAACCCTAACCCTAACCCTAACCCTAACCCTAACCTAACGCTAACGCTAACCCTAAACCCTAATCCTAACCCTAACCCTAAGCCTAAACCTAACCCTAACCCTAAACCCTAATCCTAACCCTAACCCTAAGCCTAAACCTAACCCTAACCCTAACCCTAATCCTAACCCTAACTTAACGCTAACTCTAACTCTTAACCTAACCCTAATCTAAACCTAACCCTATCCCTAACCCGAACATTGGAACTAACCTAACTCTAACTCTAATATTGACCCTAACCCTGACACTAAACCTAACCCTACCCTAACCCTGATCTGTCCCTGATCCTTTCTCTAACCATAACGCTAAAACTTACCCTACCTAACACTAACTGACGCTAAACCTAACCCTAACACTAATCCTAACCATAACATAACTAGAACCCTAACTCTAAACAGAAAATTGACCCTAATAATAACCATTAGAATAATATTGACCCTAACCCTAACCCTAACCCTAACCTAACCCTAACTGTAACCGTAAACATAACCTTAACACTAACCGTAACCCTAACCCTGACATTTACCCTAATACTAACACTTACCCTAACCTTACCCCTAACCCTAACACTAACTCTAAATCATAAACCCTAACCCTATCACTAACGTTAACCCTAACCCTAACCGTAACTCTAAACGCAACGCTAACCCTAACCCAAACCCTAAACACAACCCTAACCCTAACCCTAACCATAACCCTAACCATAACTCTAACCTAACCCTAACCCTAACCCTAATCCTAACCCTAACCCTAACCCTAACCCTAACCCTAACCCTAACCTAAACCTAACCATAACGCTAAACCTAACGCTAACCCTAACCCTAACCCTACCCCTAAATACAGCGCTACAACTAACCCTAACCCTAAACCCAAACCTAACCCTAACCCTAAACCCAACCCTAATCCTAACCGTAACCCTAACCTTAAAACTAACCTAAACCTAAACCAAAACCTAACCATAAGCCTAACACTAAACCAAACCCTAAACTTAACGCAAAACCCTAAACCTAACACTATCCCTAACATTAACCCTAACCATAAACCTAGCATAATCCTAAACCTAACCCTAACCGTAACCCTAAACCTAACCCTAACACTAAACCTAACCCTAACATTTACTCTAACACTAACCCTTACCCTAACCCCATCCCTATACCTAACCCTAACCCTAACACTAACCGTAATATTTACCCTAAACCTAAACCTAACCCTACACCTAACCCTATCTCTAACACTAATCCTAAACCCTAACACTAAAAGTAACCCTAAACCTAACCCTAACCCTATTCCTAACCCTAACCCTAAACCCTAACAGTAACCCTAACCCTAACACTAAACTTAACCCTAAACCCAACCCTAACCCTAACATGTACCCTAACCCAATACCTAACCTAACCCTAACACTAATCCTAAACCCTAACACAAAACCTAAACCTAAACTAACCCTAACCCAAACCCTAACCCTAACCCTAACCTAACCCTAAACCTAATCCTAACCCTAACCCAAATTCTA
>NC_142504.1:58243579-58251079 GCF_057876585.1 Rhinolophus sinicus | reverse complement strand
CGTAACACTAACTCTATCGCTAACCCTAACCCAAACCCTAACCCTAAACCCTAAACTCTATCCCTAACCCAAACCCTAACCCTAATCCTAACCTTAACGCTAACGCAAACCTACACTAACCCTAACCCTAACCCTAACCCTAAAACCTAAACCCAGGCCTAACCTAACCTTAACCCTAACCCTAACCCTAACCCTAACCCTAACCTAACCCTCACCCTAACCCTAACCCTAAAACCCTTAACCCTAAACCCAACCTAACACTAACCCTAACACTCATCATAGCCTAACCCTAAAACCGTTAACCCTAACCCCAACCTAACCCTAACCCTAACCCTAACCCTAACCCTAACCCTAAACTAACCCTAACACAACCCTAAACATAACCCTAACCCTAACCTAAACCTAAACCTAACCCTAACCCTAAACCTAACCCTAACCCTAACCCTTACCCTAAACCTAAACCCAACCCTAACGCTAACCCTAACACTAACTCTAACCCTAAACCCAACCCTAACCCTAACACTAACACTAACCCTAACCTTAACCCTAATCCCTCACCCTAACACTATCCCTAACCATAACCCTAACCCTAACGTAAACCTAAACCTAACCCTAAACCTAACCCTAACCCTAAAGTAATGCTAAACCTAACCCTAATACTAACCCTAAACCTAACCCTAACCGAAATATTTACCCTATCCCTAACCCTTACCCTAACCCTACCCCTAACCCAAAACCTAACCCTAACCCTAACCCTAACCCTAACACTAATCCAAACCGTAACCCTAACCCTAACCGTAACGTTTCCCCTAACCCTAACCCTAACGCAAACCTAACCCTAAACCTAACCCTAAACCTAATCTTAACGATAACCCTAATCCTAACCTAACCCTAACCCTAACCCTAACCATTACCCTAAGCCTAACCCTAACCCTAACCCTAACCTAACGCTAACTCTAACCCTAACCCTAACCCTAACCTAACCCTTACCCTAAAACTAACCCGAACATTGAACCTAACCTAATCCTAATTCTTATATTGACCCTAACACTAACACTAAACCTAACCCTACCCTTACCCTGATTTGTCCCTGATCCTGACCCTAACTAAAACCCTAAAGCTAACCCTACCTAACATAACATTGATCCTAAACCTAAACCTAACCCCAATCCTAACCATAAACATAACACGAACCTTAACCCTAACCAGAACATTGAATCAAAAATAACCGTAACAATAATATTGACCCTAAACCTAACCATAACCCTAAACGTAACCCTAATTTTGACTCTAACCCGAAAACTAAACCTACCCTGGAACTAACCGTGACCCTAACCCTGAACATGACCCTAAACGTAACCCTAACCCTAACCCTAAATTTACCCTAACCCTAGCCCTTAACCTAACCCTAACCTTAACCCGAATCCTAACCCTAAATTTAAAACTAAACCCTAACCCTAACCCTAACCCTAACCCTAACCCTAACCTACCCGAAACCTATACCTAAACCTAACCCTAAACCTAACCTAACCCTAACTCTAACCCTAACCCTAACCCTAACCAAACCCTAACTCTAACCCTAAACCTAACCCTAACGCTAAAACTAACCTTTACCCTAAACTTAAAGCTAAACCTAACCCTAACCCTAAACCTAACCCTAACCCTAACCCTAACCAAACCCTAACCCTAACGCTACCCTAACCCTAACGTAACCCTACCCAAAACCTAACCCTAACCCTAACCCTAACCCTAACCCTAACCCTACCCTTAACCCTAACCTTAACCCTAAACCCTCACCCTAACAATAACCCTAACCATAACCCTAACCCTAACGCAAACCTAAACCTAACCCTAACCCTAACCCTAACCCTAACCTAATCCAAAACCTAACCCTAACACTAACCCTAACCTTAACCCTAAACCCTAACCCTAACTCTAACCTTAACCATAACCCTAACCCTAACGCAAACCTAAACCTAATCCTAACCCTACACTTAACCCTAACCTTAACCCTAAACCCTAACCTAACCCTAACTCTAAACCTAACCATAAATCTGACCCTAACGCAAACCTAAACCTAAACCTAAACCTAACCCTAACACTATTCCTAACCCTAATTCTAACCCTAACATTTACCCTAACCCTAACCGTTACCCTAGACCTACCCCTAAACCCAACCCTAACACTAACCCTATCCCTAACCCTAACCGTAACACTAAAACTAACCCTAACCCTAAACATAACCCTAACATTTACCCTAACCCTAACCCTACCCCTAACTTTAATCCTAACACTAACCCTAACCCTAACCCTAAACCCTAACACTAACACTAACCCTAACCCTAAACCTAACCCTATTTTAAGCCTAGCTCTAATTCCTAAACCTAACCCTAACCCAAACCCTAACCCTGTCCTAACCCAAAAACCCTAAACCTAAACTAACACTAACCGTAACCATAACCCTAACCTAAACATAAACCTAACCCAAACCGTAACCCTAACCCTAACCCTAACCCTAACCCTAACCCTAAACCTAACCCTAAACTTAACCCTAAACCCTAACCCTAAACCTAACCCTACACTAACGCTAATCTAACCCTAAACGGAACCCTAACCCTAACCTAACCCTAACTCAAACCCTAGCCCTAACCTTAATCATAAACATAACACAAAAATTACCCTAACACTAAAACTTACACTAACCTTACCCTTACCACTAACCCTAACCCTAACCCTAACACTAACCCTAACCTTTAACACTAACCCTAACACTAACCCTAACCCTAAACCTAACCCTAAACCCTAACCCTGTCCCTAAACCTAACCCTAACTCTAACCCTAACCATAAACCCTAAACCTAACCCTAACCTAACCCTAACCCTGACCATGACCCTGAAACTGACTCTGAACCTAACTCTAACCGTAAAACTAACCCTAAGCCAAAGCCTAACCCTAACCCTAACCCTATCCCTAAACCTAACCCTAACCCTAATCCTAACCCTAAAAGCTAACCTTAAATCTAACCCTAACCCTAACCAGAACATTGAATCTAATAATAACCCTAACAATAATATTGACCCTAAACCTAACCCTAACCCAAAACGTAACCCGAACTTTGACTCTAAACCAAAAACTAAACCTAACCCTGGACCTAACCATGACCCTAACCCTGACCATGACCCTAAACGTAACCCTAACGCTAACCCTAAATTTACCCTAATCCTAGCCCTTAACCTAACCCTAACCCTAACCCGAATCCTAACCCTAAACTTAAACCTATACCCTAAACCTAGCCCTATCCCTAACCCTAACCAAACCCTAACTCTAACCCTAAACATAACCCTAACCCTAAAACTAACATTTACCCTAAACTTAAACCTAAACATAACCCTAACCCTAACCCTAACCCTAACCCTAACCTAACCCTAAGCCTAACCCTACCCTAACCCTAACGTAACCCTAACCCAAAACCTAATCCTAACCCTAACCCTAACCCTAACCCTAACCCTAACCCTAACCCTAACCCTAACCTAACCTGAAACCAAACCCTAACCCTAACCCTACCCTTAACCCTAACCTTAACCCTAAACCCTCACCCTAACACTAACCCTAAACATAACCCTAACCCTAACGCAAACCTAAACCTAACCCTAACCCTAATCCTAACCCTAACCTAATCCTAAACCTAACCCTAACACTAACCCTAACCCTAATCTAAGCCTATCATTTACCCTAACCCTAACCGTTACCCTAAACCTTCCCCTAAACCCAACCCTGACACTAATTCTATCCCTAACCCTAACCCTAACCCTAACCGTAACACTAAAACTAACCCTAACCCTAAACCTAACCCTAACATTTACCCTAACACTAACCCTACCCCTAACTTTAATCCTAACCCTAACACTAACCCTAACCCTAAACCCTAACCCTAACACTAACCCTAACCCTAAACCTAACCCTATTTCTAAGCCTAGCTCTAATTCCTAAACCTATCCCTAACCCAAAAACTAACCCTGCCCTAAACCCTAAACCCTAAACCTAACCTAACACTAACTGTAACCATAACGCTAACCTAAACCTAAACCTAACCCTAACCCTAACCCTAACCCTAAAAAACACCTAAACCAAACCCTAACACTAACGCTAACCCTAACCCTAACCCTAACCTTAAACCTAACCCTATCCTAAACCTAACACAAACCCTAACCCTAACACTAAACCTAACCCTAACCTTAACCCTAAACCCTAACCCTAAACCAAACCCTAACAGTAATGGTAATTTAACCCTAAACAGAACCCTAACCCTAACCTAACCCTAACTCCAACCCTAGCACTAACCCTAATCATAAAGATAACCCTAAAATTTACCCTAACACTAAATCTTACACTAACCCTACACTTACCAGTAACCCTAACCCTAACCCTAACACTAACCCAAACCTTAAACACTAACCCTAACACTAACCCTAACCCTAAACCTAACCCTAAACCCTAACCCTGTCCCTAAACCTAACCCTAACTCTAACCCTAACCATAAACCCTAAACCTAACCCTAACATAACCCTAATCCTGACCATGACCCTGAAACTGACTATGACGCTAACCCTAACCTAACGCTAACGCTAACCCTAAACCCTAATCCTAAACCTAACCCTAAGCCTAAACCCAACCCTAACCCTAACCCTAATCCTAACCCTAACTTAACGCTAACTCTAACTCTTACCCTAACACTAATCTAACCCTAACCCTAACCCTAACCCGAACATTGGAACTAACCTAACCTAACTCAAATATTGACCCTCACCCTGACACTAAACCTAACCCTAACCCTAACCCTAACCTAACCCTAAATGTAACCCTAACCATAACCTTAATCCTAACCCTAACCCTAACCCTAACCCTAACATTTACCCTAAGACTAACACTTACTCTAACCTTACCCCTAACCCTAACACTAACACTAAATCATAAAACCTAAACCTATCCCTAACCCTAACCCTAACCCTAACCGTAACCCTGAACGCAACGCTAACCCTAACCCAAACCCTAAACACAACCCTAACCCTAACCCTAACCATAACCCTAACCATAACCCCAACCTAACCCTAACCCTAATCCTAACCCTAACCCTAAACCTAACCCTAACCAAACCCTAACCCTAACCCTAACCCTAACACTAACCCTAACCCTAACCCTACCCCTAAATCCAATGCTAACACTAACCCTAACCCTAAACCAAACCCGAACCCTAACCCTAATCCCAACCCTAATCCTAACCCTATCCCTAACCTTAACCCTAACCTAAACCTAAACCAAAACCTAACCATAACCTAACAATAAACCAAACCCTAACCTTAACCCTAAACCCTAAACCTAACTCTATCCCTAAACCTAAACCTAACCCTAACATTAAACCTAGCATTATCCTAACCCTAACCCTAACCGAAACCCTAACCCTAACCCTAACTCTAACCCTAACCCTAAACCTAAACCTAACCTAACCCTAACACTGACCACGACCCTAAACTGACCCTGATCCTAACTCTAAACCTAACACTAACCCTAAGCCTAATCCTAACATAACCCTACCCCTACCACTACCCCTACCCCTACCCCTAACCCTAACCCCAAACCTAACCCTATCCTAACTCTAACCCTAGCCCTCACACTTAACCCTAAACCTAACCCTTACCTAACCCTAACCCTGACCATGACCCTGAAACTGACCCTGATTCTAACTCTAACCCTAACACTAACCCTGAGCCTACGCCTAACCTAAACCTAAGCCTACCCCTACCCCTACCCCTAACCCTAACCCTAACCCTAAACGTAACCCTAAACCCTAACCTTAACACTAACCCTAACCCTAAGAATAACCCTATTTCTAACCCTAAACCTAAACCCTAAACCCTAAACCTAACATTAACCCTAACTCTAACCTTAACCCTAAACCCTAACCCTAACCCTAACCCTAACCCTAAGCGTAACATTTACCCTAACCCTATCCTTTACCCTAACCTTACCCCTAACCCAAAACCTAACCCTAACCCTAACCCTAACCCTAACCCTAATCCTAACCCTAACACGAACGTAACCCTAACTCAAAACCTAACCCTAATCCTAACCCTAACACTAACCCTAAACTTAACCCTAAACCCTAACTCTAAAACTAACACTAAACGTAACCCTAACCCTAACGCAAAATTAAACTTAACAGTAAACCTAACCCTAACCCTAACACTAACTTAATCCTAAACCTAACCCTAACACTAACCCTAATCATATCCCTAACCCTAACATTTACCCTAATCCTAACCGTTACCCTAACCCTACCGCTAACCACAATCCTAACACTAAACTTAACCCTAACCCTAACACTAAACCTAACCCTCACCCTAACGTAACCCTAACCTAAATCCTAACCCTAAACCTAACCCTAACCCTAACCCTAACCCTAACCCTAACGTAACCCAAAAACAAACCCTAAACCTAACCCTAATTTTAAAACTATCCCTATTCCTAACCCTAACCCTAACCCTAAGCCTAACCCTAAACCTAACCCTAAACCTAACATAAACATAAACGTAACCCTAACCCTAACCCTAACCCTAAACCCTAACATTAACACTAACCCTATCCATAAACCTAACTCTAATGCAAACCTAAACCTAACCCTAAGCCTAACCCTAAACTTAACCCTAACCTAATCCTAAACCTAACCCTAACACTAACCCTAACCCTAACCCTAACCCTAACCCTAACCCTAACATTTATCCGAACCCTAATCTTTACCCTAACCTTACCCCTAACCCCAAACCTAACACTAACCCTAACCCTAACACTAAACCTAACACTAAACCTAACCCTAACCCTAAACCTAACCCTAACATTTACCCTAACACTAACCATAACCCTAACCCCAACACTAACACTTACCCTAACCCTAACCATAAACCTAACCCTAACACTAAACCTAACCCTAACCCTTATCCTAACCCTAACATTTACCCTAACCCTACCCCTAAACCTAACCCTAACCCAAACCCTAAAGCTTACCCTAACAATAAACCTAACCCTAACCCTAACACTAAACCTAACCCAAACCCTAAGCCTAACCCGAAAACCCTTAATCCTAACCCCAACCTAACCCTAACGCTAACCCTAACCCTAACCCTAACACTAAGGCAAACCTAAACCTAACACTATCCCTAACCCTAACCATAACCCTAATCCTAACCTAACCCTAACTCTAACACTAACCATAACCTTACCCCTAACCCTAAACCTAAACTTAACATTTACCCTAACACTAACCCTTAACGTAACCCTACACTTAACCCTAATCCTAACACTAACCCTAAACCTAAACCCTAACCCTATCCTTAACCCTAAACCTAACCCTAACCCTAACCCTAAACCTAAACCCAAACCTAAACCTAACCCTAAGCCTAACCCTAAACTTAACCCAATCCTAAACCTAAACCTAACCCTAACACT
>NC_142504.1:58236079-58238579 GCF_057876585.1 Rhinolophus sinicus | reverse complement strand
ACCCTAACCATAATCCTAAGCCTAATGCAAACTTAACCCAAACCGTAACCCTAACCGTAACCCTAATCTAATCCTAAACCTTACCCTAACACTAACCCTAACACTAATCCTAACCCTAATCCTAACCCTGTTTCTAAACCTAATCCTAAACCCTAAACCTAACCCTAACCCTAAACCTAACCCTAACGCTAAAAGTAAAACTTAGCCCGAACCGAACACTAACCCTAACCCTAACCCTAACCCTAAAACCCTTAACCCTAACCCAAACCTAACCCTAAACCTAACCCTAACCCTAATCCTAATCCTAACCCTAACCATAAACCTAAAACTAAACCTTAACCCAAACCAAACACTAACCCTAACCCTAACCTAACCCTAACCATAACCCTAACCCTAGCCCTAAAACTAAACCTTAATCCTAACCTAACACTAACCCTTACCCTAACCCTAAATTAACCCTAACCCTAACCCTAACCATAACCCTAACCCTACCTTTACCCTCCCTAACACAAACCCAAACTTTAACCCTAACCCTAAACCTAACTTAAACTTAACCTTAAACCCTAACCCTAACCCTAACTCTAACCCTAAACTTAACCCTAAAACCTAACCCTAACCCTAACCCTAACCCTAACACTAACGTTAACCTAAGCCTAACCGGAACCCTAACGATAACCCTAACCCTAACTCTAACCGTAACCCTAACCATAAACCTAACCTAACCTGATACCCAAACCTAACCGTAAACCTAACCCTAACCCTAACCATAACACTAACCCTAGCCCTAACACTAATACTAAACATAACCCTAAAATTTACCATAACACTAACACTTACACTAACCCTAACCCTAACCTTAAACCCTAAACTTAACTCTAGCCCTAAGCATAACCCTAAACCTAAACCCTAACCTTGTCCCTAAACCTAACCCTAACTCTAACCCTAACCCTAAACCTAACCCTAAGCTAACCCTAACCTTGACCATGACCCTGAAACTGAACCTGATCCTAACTCTAACCCTAACACTAACCCTAAGACTAAGCCTACCCCTAACCCTAATCGTAACCCTAACCCTAACCGTAACCCTAACCTAACCCTAACACAAACCCTAACCCTAACCCTAAACCTAACACTAATCCTAAGCTTAACCCTAAACTCTCACCCTAACACTAACCCTAACCATAACCCTAACCCTAAGGCAAACCTAAACTTAACCCTAACCCTAACCCTAACCCTAAACCTAACCTAATCCTAAATCTAAAATTAACACTAACCCTAAACCTAACCCTAACCCTACAACTTACCCTAGCCCTAACCCTTACCCTAACCCTACCCCTAACCCAAAAAATAACCCTAACCCTAAACCTAACCCTAACACTAACCCTAATCCTAACACTAAACCTAACCCTAACCCTAAACCTAACACTAACCCTACACCCTAACCCTAACATTAACACTAACCCAAAAAGTAACCCTATTTCTAAACCTAAACCTAAACCCTTAACCTAACATTAACCCAAACTCTAACCCTAACCCTAAACCCAAAACCATAACCCTAACCCTAACCCTAATCCTAACCCTAACCCTAACCCTAACACTAAACCTAAACTTAACCCTAACCCTAACCCTAACGTTTACCCTAAAACTTAATCTACTTTTACCCATACCCCTAGCACTAACCCTAACCCTAACCCTAACCCTAACCCTAACCCTAACCCTAACCCTAACGCAAACCTAACACTAACCCTAACCCTAAACCTAACCCTAACCATAACCCTAATACTAACTTAAACCTAACTCTAAACCGAACCCTAAACCTAACCCTAACCTAACTCTAAACCTAACCCAAACACTAACCCTAACTTTAACCCTAAACCCTCACCCTGACACTAACCGTAACCATAACCCTAACCGTAACTCAAACCTAAACCTAACCCTAAACCTAACCCTAACCCTAACCCTAACCTTATCCTAAACATAACCCAACCCTAACACTAACCCTAACCCTAAACCTAACCCTAACAATTACCCTAACCCTAAACCCTATCCTAACCCTACCCCTAACCCTAAACCTAACCCTAACCCTAACCCTAACCCTAACCCTAACCCTAACCCTAACCCTAACCCTAACTCTAACGTAACCCTTACCCAAAACCTAACCCTAATCGTAAGCCTAACCGTATTCCTAACCCTAACCTGACCCTAAACCAAACTGTAACCCAAAACCTAAACCTAACACTAACCCTAACCTTACCCTAAACCCTCACACTAACACTAACCCTAACCATAACCCTAACCCAAAAGCAAACCTAAACCTAACCCTAAACCTAACCTTTACCCTAAACCAAACCTAATCCTAAACCTAACCCTAACACTAACCATAACCCTAACCTTACCCTAACAATTACCGTAACCTTAACCTTACCCTAACCCTACCCCTACCCCTAAACCTAACCCTAACCCTAACCCTAACACTAACCCTAACCCTGACACTAAACCT
>NC_142504.1:58201079-58203579 GCF_057876585.1 Rhinolophus sinicus | reverse complement strand
AACCCTAATATTAACCCTAACCATAAAACCCTAACGCTAACCCTAACCCTAACCCTAACCCTAACCCTAACCCTAACCCTAACCCTAAACCTAACTTTAAACCTAAACGTAACCCTAAACCCTAACCCTAATCCTAACGCTAACCTAACCATACCCAACAATAACCCTAAACCTAACCCTAACCCTAAACCTAAACTTAGCCCTAAACCCTATCCCTAACCCTAACCCTAACACTAAACCTAACCCTAAAACTAACCATAACCCTAACCCTAACACTAAAGATAACCTAACCCTAACCCTAACCATAAACTCTAATACTAACCGTAACAATAACCATAACCCTAACGCTAACCAAATCCTAACCCTAACCCTAACGAAAACCTAACCCTAACCCTAACCCTAACCCTACCCCTAACCTTAACCCTAAATCTTAACCCTAACCCTAACCCTGAACCTAAACTTAACCTTAAACCCTAACCCTAACGCTAACCTAACCCTAACCCTAATCCTAACCCTAACCCTAACCCTAACCTAACCCTAACCCTGAACATAACCCTAACCCTAACCCTAACCCTACCCTAACCTAACCATAACCCTTACCCTAACCTAACTCTAATCCTAAATCTAACCTAACGCTAACCTAACACTAACCCTACCCTAACCCTAACCTAAGCCTAATTCTAACCCTAATCCTAACCCTAAACCTAACCATAACCCTAACCCTAACGCAAACCTAACCCTAAACCTAACCCTAACACTAAACCTAACACTAACGCAAACTTAACCCTAACCGTAACCCTAACCCTAACCCTAACGCAAAACTAACCGTACCCTAACGCTAACCCTAATCCTAAACCTAACCATAACCCTAACACTCAACCTAACGCAATCCTAATCCTAACCCTAACCCTAACCCTAACCCTAACCCTAATGCAAACCTAAACCTAACCACAACCCTAACCCTAACCCTAACCCTAACGCAAACTTAACCCTAACCCTAACCCTAAACCTAACCCTAACCATAACATAAACTTAACCCTAACCCTAACGCAAACCTAACACTAACCCTATCCCTAACCCTAACCCTAACAGAAACATAACCCTAACCCTAATCCTAAAACTAACACAAAACTAACCCTAAATCCTAACACTAAACCTAACCCTAACCCTAACACTAACCTAACCCTAACCCTAACCACAAACCCTAATACTTACCCTAACACTAACCGTAAACCTAACACTAAATCTAACCCTAACCCTAACCCTAACGCTAACCTGACCCTAACCCTAACCCTAACCCTAACCCTAACCCTAACCCAAACGCAAAACTAACCCTGACCCTAACCCTAACCCTACCGTAAAGCAAACCTAATCCTAACACTAACCTTAAGCCTAATCCTAACCCTAACCCTAACCCTAACCCACACCCTAACCCTAAACTAACCCTAACCCTAACCCTAACCCTAACCCTAACCCTAACCCTAACCCTAACCCTAATCGTAAACCTAAACCCTAACCCTAAGCCTAAAACTAACCTAACCATAAACCTAACCCTAACCCTATCCCTAACCCTAACACTAATACTAACCTTAAACCTAACACTAACCCTAAACCTAACCCTAAACCTAACCCTAACCTAACACTAAACCTAACCCTAACCCTAACCATAACCATAACACTAAACCCAACCCTAAACCTAAACCTAATCCTAAACCTAACCTAAACACAAACCTAAATCTAACCCTAAACCTAACCCAAACCCTAAACCTAACCCTAACCCTAACCCTAAACCCAACCCTAAACCTAACCTAACCCTAACCCTAACCCTAACCCTAACCCTAACTCTAAACCTAAACCTAACCCTAAACCCTAAACCTAACCCTAACCCTAACTTTAACCCTAACATTTACTCTAAACCTAACCCTACCCCTAACATTAACCCTAACCCTAACAATAACCCTAAACCTAAGCCTAAACCCTAACCCTAACCCGAACCCTAACCCTAAACCTAACCCTGTTTCTAAGCCTAAACCTAAACCCTAAACCTAACCCTAACCCTAATCCTAACGCTTCCCTGAACCCAAAACCCTAACCCTAACAACACTAACCCTTAATCAAACCCTAACCTAACCCTAACCATAAACGTAACCCTTACCAACCCCTTACAGAAACCCTAACCATAACCCTAACCCTAAACCTAACACTAACCTAAACCTAACCCTAATCCTAACACTAACCCTAAAACCAACCCTAATCCTAACCCTAACCCTAACCCTAAACCCAACCCTAAACCTAAGCCTAAGCCTAGCTCTAACCCTAACCCTCAACCCTAACCCTGTTCCTAATCCTAACCCTAACTCTAAACCTAAACCTAACCCTAACCCTAACCCTAACCTTAACCCTAACCCTAACCCTAAACCTAACCCTAACACTAAACCTAACCGTAAACCTAACACTAACCCTAACGATTACCCTAACCCTAACCCTACCCCTAACCCTT
>NC_142504.1:58178579-58183579 GCF_057876585.1 Rhinolophus sinicus | reverse complement strand
CCTAACCCTAACCCTAACCCTAACCCTAACCCTAACCCTATCGCTAACCCTAACCTAACCCTAAACCTAACCCTAACCGTAAACCTAACCCTAACGCTAAACCCAACCCTAAAACTAACCCTAACCCTAACGCTAACCCTAAACCCAAACCTAACCCTAACCCTAACCCTAACTCTAACCCTAACCTTAACCCTAACCCTCAACCCTAACACTATTCCTAACCCTAACCCTAACACTAACACTAAGCATAACCCTAACCCTAACCCTAACCCTAACTCTAACCGTAAAACCCTTAACCATAACCCCAACCTAACCCTACACCTAATACTAACCCTAACCTTAACCCTAACCCTAACCCTAAACCTAACCCTAACCATAACCTAATCCTAACCGTAACCCTAACCCTAACCCTAACCGTAATCTAACCCTAAACCAAACCCTAACCCTAAACCTAAACCTATCCCTAACCCTAACACTAACCCTAACCCTAACCCTAACCCTAACCCTAACCAAACCCTAACCCTAACCCAACCCTAACTATACCTTAAACCTAACCCTAAACCTAACCATAACCCTAACGCAAACCTAACCCTAACCCTTAACCTAAACCTAACCCTAACCATAACCCTAATCCTAACCTAACCCTAACTCTAACCCTATCCAGAACCATAACCCTAACCCTAACCCTAACCCTAACATTTACCCTAACACTAACCCTTACCGTAACCCTACCCTTGACCCTAACCCTAACCCTAACCCAAAACTCTAAATCCTAACCTTATCCCTAACCCTAACCCTAACACTAGTTCCAACCATAACCCTAACGTTAACCCTAACGTAACCCTAACCCTAACCCTAACGCTAAGCCTAAACCTAACCCTAACCCTAAACCTAAACCTCACCCTAAACCCTAATCCTAACACTAACCCTAACCCTAACCCTAACCCTAAAGCTAAACCTAACACTAAACCCTAAACCTAACCCTAACCCTAACCCTAACCCTAAACCCAACCCTAACCCTAACCCTAAACCTGAACCTAACCCTAACCCTAAACCTAAACCTAACCCTAAACCCTAACCCTAACACTAACCCTAACCCTAACCCTAAACCTAAACCTAAACCTAACACTAAACCCTAAACCTAACACTAACCCTAACCCTAAAACTAACCCTATTTCTAATCCTAACACTAAACCCTATAAATAACACTAACACTAACTCTAACACTAACGCAAAACTAAAACCCAAACCCTATCCTAACTCTAACCCAAACCCTAACCCTAACCCTAACCCTAACACTAACCCTAACCTTAACCCTAAACCCTCACCCTAACATGAACCCTAACCATAAACCTAAACATAACGTAAACATAAACCTAACACTAAACCTAACCCTAACCCTAACCCTAACGTAATCCTAAACCTAACTCTAACACTAACCCTAACACTAACCCTAAACCTAACATTTACACTAACCCTAACACTTACCCTAACTCTACCCCAAACCCAAAACCTAACCCTAACCCTAACCCTAACCCTAAAACTCATCCTAAGCCTAACCCTAAACTTAACCCTAAACCCTACCCTAACCCTAAACCTATCACTAACTTTCACCCTAACCCGAAAAATAAACCTAACACAAACATAACCCTGACCTTGTCCCTGACAATGACCCTAAACGTAACCCTAACCCTAACCCTAAATTTACCCTAACCCTAGCCCTTAACCTAACCCTAACCCTAACCCTAACCCTAACGCTAACCTTAACCTAACCCTTACTCTAACCCTAACTCTAACCCTAACCCTATCCAAACCCTAACTCTAACCCTGAACCTAACCCTAACCCTAAACCTAACGTTTACCCTAACCCTAAACCTAACCCTATCCCTAACCCTATCCCAAACCTAACATAACCCTAACACAAAACCTAACCCTAATCCTAACCGTAACCCTAACCCTAACCCTAACCTAACCAAACTTAAACGTAACCACTAACCCTAACACTAACCATAACCATAACCCTAACGCTAACATAAACCTAAACCTAACCCTAAACCTAACACTAACTCTAATCCTAACCTAATCCTAAACCTAACCCTAACACTAATCCTAACCATCACCCTAACCCTAACATTTACCCTAAACCTAAACGTTACCCTAACCCTACCCCTAACCACAACCCTAACACTAACCTTAACCCTAACCCTAACACTAACACTAAACCTAACCCTAACCCCAACCCTAACCCTAACATTTACCCTAAACCTAACCCTACCCCTAACCTTAACCCTAACCCTAACACTAACCCAAACCCTAAAACCTAAACCTAACCCAAACCCTAACCTTAAAGCTAACACTTTTTCTAAGCCTAAACCTAAACCCTAAACCTAACCCTAACGCTAACCCTAACCCTGCCTTAAACCCAAAACCCTAACCCGAACCCTAACCCGAACCCTAACCCTAACCCTAACCCTAACTCTAACCCTAATACCCTTAACCCTGACCCCAACCTAACCCTACCCCTAATCCTAACCCTAACCTTAACACTAAGCCTAAACCTAAACCTAATCCTAACCATAATCCTAACCCTAAACCTAACCCTAACCTCACCGTAACCGTAACCCTAACCCTAAACCTAACCCTAACCGTAATCCTAACCCTAAACCTAACCCAAACCCTAACCCTAACCCTAACCCTAACCCTAACACTAAACCAAAACCTAACCCTAACCGTAACCCTAACCCTAACCACAACCCTTACGCAAACCTAACCCTAAACCTAAACCAAAACCTAACCCTAACCATAACCCTAATCCTAACCTAACCCTAACTCTAACCCTAAAAAGAACCCTAACCCTTACCCTAACCCTAACACTAACCCTAACCCTAACATTTACCCTAACACTAACCCTTACCGTAACCCTACCCTTAACCCTAACCATAACCCTAAACCCAACCCAAACCCTAACCCTAACCCTAACGTAACCCTAACCCAAAACCTAACCTAATCCTAACCATAACCCTAACCCTAACCCTTACCTCATCCTAACCCAAACCCTAACCCTAACCCTAACCCTATCCCTAACCCAACCCTTACCCTACCCTAACCCTAAACCTAACCCTAACCCTAAACCTAACCCTAACCCTAACTCTAACCCTAACCCTAAACCTAACTCTAACCCTAAACCTAACCCTAACCTAACCCTAACCCTAACCCGAAACCTAACCCTAACCCTAACCCTAAACCTAAACCTAAACCTAACTTAACCCTAACCCTAACACTAACCCTAACCCTACCCTAACCCTACACCTAACCCTACTCTAACCCTAACCCTAACCCTAACGTAACCCTAACCTTAACACTAACCCTAATCCTAACCCAGACCCAAACCTAACCCTAACCCGAACCCTAACCCTAAACCTAACCCTAAACCTAACCTAACCCTAACCCTAATCATAACCCTAACCCTAACCCTAACCCTAACCTAACTCTAACCCTAAGCCTAACCCTAACCTAACCCTAACCCTAACCCTAACGCTAACCCTAAACATCACATAAACCCTAACCTTAACTTTAGCATAACCCTAACCGTAACTCTAACGCTAACCCTAAACCCTAACCTTAACCCTAACCCTAATGCTAACATAACCCTAACACAAACATTAACACTAACCCTGAAATCTAACGCTAAGCCTAATCCGAACCCTAACCTACTCCTAACCCTAACCCTAACCCTAACACTAACCTTAACCTATCCCAAACCCCATCCCTAACAGTAACCGTAACCCTAACATTAAACCTAACCCTAATCCTAACCCTAACCTTACCCTAACCCGAATCCTAAACCTAACCCTAACCCTAAATTCACCGTAACATTAACCCTAACGTAAACCTAACCATAACCCTAAACTCTAACCCTAACCTTAATCCGAATACCAACCCTAACCCTAACCCTAACCCTAACCTAACTCTAATCCTAAACCAAAGCGTAAACCTTACCATTACTATAAACTTAAACCTAACCTAACCATAACCCTAATACTTAAAACTAACCCTAACCCTAATGATAATGCTTCCATAACCCTGACTCTAACCCTAACCCTAAACCTACCTTAGTACTAACCTAACCCTAACCCTAAAACTAACCCTAACCCTAACGCTAACATAATCCTAACGCTAACAATAACACTATCCTAACACTTACACAAACCCTAACCATAACCCTAAACTATCCCTAACACTAACATTAACACTAACGCTAGCCATTATCTGAAAGATAACATAACCCTAATACTTACACTTACCTAACCGAAACCTTAACCTAATCCTAACACTAACCCTAACCTTAACCTAAACCTAACCCTACCCTAAACCTAACCCCAACCTCACCCTAACGCAAACCCTAGCCCTAAACCTAACACTATCCTTAACCCTAACTTTCCCTTACCCGAAATCACTAACACTAATCCGAACCCTAAACTAACTCTAACATTAATCGTAACATTAGCCAAACAATAACCCTAACCATAAACTAACCCTAACACTAACCTTACCCTAACCCTAAACCTAGCCCTCAACATAACCTTAACCCTAACCCTAAACTATTCCTAACCCCTAATCATAACCCTCACAATAACCGTAAATCTAACCAAACCCTAAACCAAACCCTAACCATTACATTAACCCTAAACTATCCCTAACACTAACATAGCACTTACCCTAAACTATTCAGTAACTTTAACATATCCTAACCTTAACCCTAACCGTAACTTAAAGCTAACCCTAACCGTAAGCTCAACCCTAACCCTAACCCTACCATAAAACTAACCCTATCCTTAACCTAACCGAAAACCTAATCCTAACCTGAACCCTAACCCTAACCTTAACACTATCCTTGACCTAACCCTGACACTATCCCTAACCCTAACACTAAACTTACCATAAATAACCCTAACATAAACCTAACCCTAAACACGAAACCTAAACCTAACACAAACATT
>NC_142504.1:58163579-58168579 GCF_057876585.1 Rhinolophus sinicus | reverse complement strand
AAACCTAACTCTAACCCTAACCCTAAACCTAATCCTAACATTAACCCTAACGCTAATGCTAACGTAACCCTAACCCTAACACTAACTATAAACATAAACCATAACCCTAACCCTAATCCGAAATCTAACCTAACTCTAACCCTAAACCCTAACCCTAACCATAACTGTAACCCTAACCTAACCCCAAGCCAAACCCTAACCCTAACGCTAACCCTCAAATAAACCTAACCTAAAATTAACACTAACCCTAAGCTTAACCGAAATGCTAACCTAACCCTAAACCCTGATATTAAACCTAATCTGAACCCTAACCTAACACTAGACCTAAACCTAAACCTCAACCTTACCCAAAGCCACAACCTAACCCTAACGCTAACGCTAACGCTAACATAACCCTAACAATAACACTAACGATAACCCTAAAAACTAATCCTAACCCTAACCCTAACCCTAACCTTACCATAACCCAAATCCTATCCCGACCTTAACCCTAAACTAACCCTAACCCTAAACCTTAACCCTAACCATAACCCTAAACTAACACTACCCCTAAAATTAACCCTAAGCCTAAACCTAAACATAACATAAGCATAACCCAAGCCCTAACCCGAACTCTAACCCTAAACCTAACACTAACCCTAACCCTAAATGAACCCTAAACCTAAAATTAACCCTAACCCTAACCTTAATCTAAAACTAACACTAACCCTAAATCTTAACACTAACGCTAAAAGAAACCTAAGCCAAATCCTAACTTAAACAATAACCATAAACTAAAACTAAACCTAACATTAACCCTAACCGTAACACTGACCTTAAGCTAACATAACCCTAACACTAACCATAGCTCTAATCTTAATATTAAACCTAACCCTAACCCTAACGCAAACCCTAAGGCTAATATAACCATAACCCAAACCCTAACCCTAAACCTAAAGATTAACCCTAACCCTAACCCTAATCCAAACCTTAACCTAAACCTAAACCTAACTCTAACCCTAAAACTAATCTGAACCCTAACCCTAACATTTACCCTAACCTTAACCTTAACCCTAACGGTAGCATAATCCTAACCCTAACCCTAAAGCTAAACCTAAATCCTAACACTAACCGTAACCCAAACCCAAACCCAACCCTAACCCTAGCCACAACACAAACCTATCCCTAACCCTAACCATAACACTAAATCCTACCCAAACACTAACTCTAACCCTATATTAAACCCCAAACCTAATCCTCAACTAACCCTAAACTTGAACCTAAATCCTAACCCTACCCTAACCCTAAACCTAAGAGAACCCTAAACATAAAAATAAACCTAACCTTAAGGCTACCCTAACCCTAACCCTAACCCGACCATAACCCTAAGCCTACCCTAACCCTAACTCTAACCTAAACCTAACCCTAACCCTAACCCTAAACCTAACCCTAACCCTAACCCTAACCCTAACCCTAAACTAACCCTAACCCTAATCCTAACCCTAACCCTAACCCTAACCCTAAACTAACCATAACCCTAATCCTAAACTTAAACCAAACCCTAACCCTAACCCTAAACATCACATTAACCCTAACCTTTACTTTAACATAACCCTAACCGTAACACTAACGCTAACCCTAATCCCTAACCTTAACCCTAACCCTAATGCTAACATAACCCTAACACAAACACTAACACTAACCCTAAAATCTAACGCTAAGCCTAATCCGAACCCTAACCTACACCTAGCCCTAACAATAATCCCTAAACCTAACACTATGCCTAACCGTAACCCTAACCCTAACCCAACACTAACTCTAACCCTAACTCTAAACCTAAACCTAACCCTAACCCTAATCCTATCCCTAACCCTAAACGAACCCTAAACCTAGAATGAACCATAACCCTAACGCTAACCCTAATCCTCAAACTAACCCTAACCCTAACCCTAACCGTAACCCTAACCCTAACCCTAACATTAACGTAACCCTAACACTAACCCTAATTGATACCGAACCTACCCTAACCAAACCGTAACCCTAACCCTAACCAAACCCTACCATAAACTTAACCCTAATCCTAACCCTAAACCAAAACCTAACCCTAATCCTAACCCTCACACTAACCTAACGCTAACCCTAAACCTACAGTAACACTAAACCTAACCCTAACACTAACAGTAACTCTAAATTTACCCTAAACCTAACGCTAACCCTAACCCAACCTAACCCTAAAACTTACCCTAACCCTAACCCAACACTAAATCTAAACCTAACCCTTACCCTAACGCTATACCTAAACCCTAATGCCAACACTAACCCTAATCTGAAAGCTAACCTAACCCTAACTCTAAAACCTAACCCTAACACTAACCCTAACGCTAACAGTACCAGAACATTAATCCTAGCACTAACACTAAATCATACCACAAAGCGTAATACGAACCCTAAACTACATGTAACCCTAAACCTAACCATAACCCAAAATCTAACCCTAAACCTAAACTCTAGCCCTAACCCTAACACTAACCTTACACTGTCCCAAACACTATCCCTAACATTAACCGTAAACTAAACCTAACATTGACCCTAACACTAATCCTAAACCCTAACCCTAACCCTAACTCTAACCTAACGCTAACTCTAACCCTAATCCTAACCCTAAACTAACCCTAACCCTAACACTAACCGGATCATTGGAACTAACCTAAACCTAACTCTAATATTGACCCTAACCCTGACACTAAACCTAACCCTACCCTATCCCTGATGTCCCTGATCCTTACCCTAAACATAAACCTAAACATAAGCTTTTCTAAAACTAACATTGACCCTAAACTTAACCCTAACCCTTATCCTAACCATAAACATAAACCGAACCCTAACCCTAAACAGAACATTGACCCTAATAATAACCATAACAATAATATTGACCATAACCCTAACCCTAACTATAACCCTAACACTAATCCTGACCTAACCCTAACTCTAAACCTAACCATAAACTTAAACTTAACTCTAACCCAAACCCTAAACCCAACTCTAACCCTAAACCTACCCTAACACTAAACGTAACCATAAACCCAACCCTAACCCTAACCCTAAACCCAACCCTAACCCTAACCCTAACCCTAACCATATCCCTAACCCTAAACCCTAAACCCTAACCATATCCCTAACCCTAACCCTAACACTAATTGTAACCATAAATTCAACCCTAACCCTAACCCTAACCCTAAACCCAACCCAAACCCTAAACGTAACCCTAACCCTAACCCTAACGTAACCATAACCCAAAACATAACCCTAATCCTAACTCTAAACCCACCCGTAACCTAAACCTAAACCAAACCCTATCCCTAACCCTAACCATAACCCAAACCCTAACCCTAACCCTAACGCAATCCTAACCCTAACCCTAAACCTAAACCTAACCCTAACCATAACCCTAATCCTAACCTAACCCTAACTCCAACCATAACCAGAAACCTAAATCTAACACTAACCCTAACCTTAAACCCAAACCTAACCCTAACCCTAAGCCTAAGCTAATCCTAAACCTAAACCTAACAGTAACCCTAACCCTAACCCTAACACTTACCCTAACCCTAACTTTTACCCTACCCCTACCCTAACCCTAAACCTAACCCTAAACCTAACCCTAACCCTAACCCTAACCCTAACCCTAAATATAACTTAACCCTAAACCCTAAACTTAACCCTGACCCTAACCTTAACCCTAACATGTACCCTAACCGTAACCCTACCCCTAAACTTAACACTAACCCTAACACTAACCCTAACCCTAACCCTAAATCCTAACCCTAACCCTAACCCTAACCCTAACCCTAACCCCAACCCAACCCAAACCATAACCCTAACCCTAACCCAAACCCTAATGTAACCCTAACCCAAAACCTAACCCTAACCCTAATCCTAACCCTAACCCTAAACCTAACCCTAACGCTAACCCTAACCCTAACCCTAACCCTAACCCTAACATAACCTAACCCTAACCCTAACCCTATCCCCTAACACTACCCTAAACCTAAACCTAACCCTAAACCTAACACTAACCCTAACCCTAACATAACCTAACACTAACCCTAACCCTAACCCTAACCCTAACCCTAACCGTAAACCCTAAACCCTAACACTTACCCTAACCCTAACCCTAACATTTACCCTAACACTAACCCTTACCGTAACCCTACCATTACCCAAACCCTAACCCTAAACCTAAAAACTAAACCCTAACCGTATCCCTAACCCTAACCCTAACGCTAAACCTAACCCTAAACACAACCCTAACCTAACGCTAACCCTAACCCTAACCCTAACCCTAACCCTAAACCCTAAACCCTAAACTTAACCTTACACTAGCCCTAACCCTAAACCTAACCTAACCCTAACCAAAAACCTAACACTAACCCTGACCTAACCCTTACGCTAACCCTAACCCTAACCTAACCCTAACCCTAAGCCTAAGCCTAACCATAACCCTAACCCTAACCCAATCCTAACCCTAACCCTAAACCTAAACCTAACCCTAACCTAACCCTAAATATTAAACCATAGCCCTATCCCTAACCCTAGCCCTAACGCTAAACCAAACCCTAAACACAACCCTAAACCTAACGCTAACCCAACCCGAACACTAAACCCACCCTAACCCTAACCCACACCTAAACCTAACCCTAACCCTATCGTAACCCTAACCCAAAACCTTACCCTAATCCTAACCCTAACACTAACCCTAACCCTAACCTAACCCTAACCCAAACCCTAACACTAACACTCACCTTAACCCTATACCCTAACCCTAACACTTACCCTAACCATAACACTAATCCTAACCTAACCCTAACTCTAACCCTAACCATAACCCTAACCCTAACCCTAACCCTTACCATAACACCTATCGTAACCTAACCCTAACACTAACCCTTACCGTAACCCTACCCCTAACCGTAACCCTAACCCTAACCCTAAAACTTAAACCCTGACCCTAACCCTAACCC
>NC_142504.1:58146079-58151079 GCF_057876585.1 Rhinolophus sinicus | reverse complement strand
CCTAACCCTAACCCTAAAACTAACACTAAACCTAAACCTAACCCTAAACCTAACATTTACCCTAACACTAACCCTTACCCTAAACCTAACCCTAACCCTAACCCTAACCCTAACCCTAACCCTAAATCCTAAACAGTAACCCTAACCATTACCCTAACCCTAATCTTGCACTAACCCTAAGGAAACCTAACTCTAACCCTAACACTAAACCTAACCCTAACATTTACCCTAACACTAACCCTTACTGTAACCCTACCCCTAACACTAACCCTAACCCTAACGTAACCCTAACCCAAAACCTAACCCTAATCCTAAACCTAACCCTAACCCTAACCCTAACTAAACCCTAACCCAAACCCTAACACTAACCCTAACCTTAACCATAAACCCTAACCCTAACATTAACTCTAACCATAACACTAAGCTTAACGCAAACCTAAACCTAACCCTAACCCTAACCCTAACCTAATCCTAAACCTAACCCTAACACTAACCCTAACCCTAACCCTAACTCAAACATTTACCCTAACACTAAACCTCTCCCTAACCCTACCCATACACCAAACACTAACCCTAACCCTAACCCTAACCCTAACACTAAACCACACCCTAACCCTAAACCTAACATTTACCCTAACACTAACACTTACCCTAAACCTACCCCTAACCCTAACCCTAACCCTAACCCTAGCCCTAACCCTAAACCCTAACCCTAACACTAACCCTAACACTAAACCTAACCTTATTCCTAAAACTAACTCTAAAACCTAACACTAACACTAACCCTAACCCTAACCTAACCCTAACCCTAAACCTAACCGTAACCCTAACTCTACCCTTACCCAACCTACCCCAATCCCAAACCCTAACCGTAACCTTAAACCTAACTTAACATTAACCCTAAACCCTAACCCTAACCCTAACTCTAACCCTAACCCTAACCCTAACTCTAACCCTAACCCTAACCCTAACCCTAACCCTAACCCTAACCCTACCTAACACTAACAATGACGCTAAACCTAACCCTAACCCTAATCCTAACCATAAACATAACCCGAACCCTAACTTTAAACAGAACATTGACCCTAATAATAACCATAATAATAATATTGACCCTATCCGTAAACATAACCCTAACCCTAACCTTAACCTAACCCTAACTGTAACCCTAACCATAACCTTAACCCTAACCGTAAAGCTAACCCTAACATTTACCCTAAGACTAACACTTACCCTAAAATTACCCCTAACCCTAACACTAGCCCTAAAACATAAACCCTAAACCTACCCCTAACCCTAACCCTAACCTTAACCGTAACCTAAACCCAACGCAAACCCTAACGCTAACCCTAAACCCAACACTAACCCTAACCCTAACACTAAACCTAACCTTTAATCTAACCTAACCCTAACCCTAACCCTACCCCTAACCCTAACCTTAACCCTAACCCTAACATTTACCCTAAGACTAACACTTACCCTAACCTTACACCTAACCCTAACACTAACCCTAAATCATAAACCCTAACCCTATCCCTAACCGTAACCCTAACCCTAACCCTAACCCTACCCCTAAACCAAACACTAACCCTAACCGTAACTCTAAATCCAAACTTAACCCTAACCCTAACCCTAACCCTAACCCTAACGTAAACCTAACCAAAACCTAACCATAATCCTAACCCTAACGCTATCCTAAACCTAACCCTAATCCCAACCCTAACCCTAACCCTAACGTAACCCTAACCCAAACCCTAACCTAACCCTAAACCTAACACTAAACCTAACCTTAACCCTAAACCCTAACCCTAAACCTAACCCTAAACCTAACCATAACCCTAACCCTAACCTAATCCTAAACCTAACGTTAACACTAACCCTAACATTTACCCTAACCCTAACCGTTACCCTAACCCTACCACTAACCCCAACCCTAACACTAAACCTAACCCTAACCCTAACACTAACACTAAACCTAACCCTAACCCTAACCCTAACTCTGCCCTAAAACCAAAACCCTAACCCTAACCTAACACTAACCCTAACCCTAAACCTAACCTAACCATAACCCTAACCGTAACCCTAACCCTAACCCTAACCCTAACGTTTAACCTAACCCTAAACCTAACCCTAACCCTAAACGTAAACCTAACCCTAAACCCTAACCCTAACACTAACCATAACCCTAAAAATAACCCTAATCCTAACCCTAACCTAACACTAACTCTAACCCTAACCCTAACCCTAATCTAACCCTAAACCTAACCCTAACCCAAACATTGGAACTAACCTCACCCTAACTCTGATATTGACCCTAACCCTGACACTAAACCTAACCCTACGCTTACCCTGATCTGTCCCTGATCCTGTCCTAACCATAACCCTAAACCTAACACTGCCTAACACTAACATTGACGCCAATCCTAACCATAAACATAACCCGAACACTAACTCTAAACAGAACATTGACACTAATAATAACGATAACAATAATATTGACCCTAACCCTAACCCTTATCCTAAACTAAACCTAACTGTAACCCTAAACATAACCTTAACCCTAACCCTAACCATAACCCTAACACTAACATTTACCCTACCCTAACACTAACCCTAAACAATAAACCCTAACCCTATCCCTAACCCTAACCCTAACCCTAAACGTAAGCCTAAACCCAACGCTAACCTTAACCCTAACCCTAAACCCAACACTAACCCTAACCCTAACACTAAACCTAACCCTAAATCTAACCTAACCCTAACCCTAACCCTAACCCTTACCATAACCCTAACCCTAACCCTAACCCTAACATTTACCCTAAGACTAACACTTACCCTAACCTTACACCTAACCCTAACACTAACCCTAAATCATAAACCCTAACCCTATCCCTAACCCTAGCCCTAACCCTAACTCTAACCCTAAACCCAACGCTAACCCTAACCCTAACCCTAAACCCAACCTTAACCCTAACCCTAAATCTTACCCTAACGTAACCCTAACCAAAACCTAAACCGAATCCTAACCCTAACCCTAACCTTAAACATAACCTAAACCTAACCCAAACCCTAACCCTAACCCTAACCCTAACCCTAAACCCAACACTAACCCTAACCGTAACACTAAACCTAAACCTAAATCTAACCGAACCCTAACCCTAACCCTAATCCTAACCCTAAACCTACCCCTAACCCTAACCCTAACCTTAACCGTAACCTAAACCCAACGCAAACCCTAACGCTAACCCTAAACCCAACACTAACCCTAACCCTAACACTAAACCTAACCTTTAATCTAACCTAACCCTAACCCTAACCCTACCCCTAACCCTAACCTTAACCCTAACCCTAACATTTACCCTAAGACTAACACTTACCCTAACCTTACACCTAACCCTAACACTAACCCTAAATCATAAACCCTAACCCTATCCCTAACCGTAACCCTAACCCTAACCCTAACCCTACCCCTAAACCAAACACTAACCCTAACCGTAACTCTAAATCCAAACTTAACCCTAACCCTAACCCTAACCCTAACCCTAACGTAAACCTAACCAAAACCTAACCATAATCCTAACCCTAACGCTATCCTAAACCTAACCCTAATCCCAACCCTAACCCTAACCCTAACGTAACCCTAACCCAAACCCTAACCTAACCCTAAACCTAACACTAAACCTAACCTTAACCCTAAACCCTAACCCTAAACCTAACCCTAAACCTAACCATAACCCTAACCCTAACCTAATCCTAAACCTAACGTTAACACTAACCCTAACATTTACCCTAACCCTAACCGTTACCCTAACCCTACCACTAACCCCAACCCTAACACTAAACCTAACCCTAACCCTAACACTAACACTAAACCTAACCCTAACCCTAACCCTAACTCTGCCCTAAAACCAAAACCCTAACCCTAACCTAACACTAACCCTAACCCTAAACCTAACCTAACCATAACCCTAACCGTAACCCTAACCCTAACCCTAACCCTAACGTTTAACCTAACCCTAAACCTAACCCTAACCCTAAACGTAAACCTAACCCTAAACCCTAACCCTAACACTAACCATAACCCTAAAAATAACCCTAATCCTAACCCTAACCTAACACTAACTCTAACCCTAACCCTAACCCTAATCTAACCCTAAACCTAACCCTAACCCAAACATTGGAACTAACCTCACCCTAACTCTGATATTGACCCTAACCCTGACACTAAACCTAACCCTACGCTTACCCTGATCTGTCCCTGATCCTGTCCTAACCATAACCCTAAACCTAACACTGCCTAACACTAACATTGACGCCAATCCTAACCATAAACATAACCCGAACACTAACTCTAAACAGAACATTGACACTAATAATAACGATAACAATAATATTGACCCTAACCCTAACCCTTATCCTAAACTAAACCTAACTGTAACCCTAAACATAACCTTAACCCTAACCCTAACCATAACCCTAACACTAACATTTACCCTACCCTAACACTAACCCTAAACAATAAACCCTAACCCTATCCCTAACCCTAACCCTAACCCTAAACGTAAGCCTAAACCCAACGCTAACCTTAACCCTAACCCTAAACCCAACACTAACCCTAACCCTAACACTAAACCTAACCCTAAATCTAACCTAACCCTAACCCTAACCCTAACCCTTACCATAACCCTAACCCTAACCCTAACCCTAACATTTACCCTAAGACTAACACTTACCCTAACCTTACACCTAACCCTAACACTAACCCTAAATCATAAACCCTAACCCTATCCCTAACCCTAGCCCTAACCCTAACTCTAACCCTAAACCCAACGCTAACCCTAACCCTAACCCTAAACCCAACCTTAACCCTAACCCTAAATCTTACCCTAACGTAACCCTAACCAAAACCTAAACCGAATCCTAACCCTAACCCTAACCTTAAACATAACCTAAACCTAACCCAAACCCTAACCCTAACCCTAACCCTAACCCTAAACCCA
>NC_142504.1:58133579-58136079 GCF_057876585.1 Rhinolophus sinicus | reverse complement strand
CCTAACCCTAAACCCAACCCTAACACTAACCCAAACCCTAACCATAACCCTAAACCCAACCGTAAACCTATCCCTAACCCTAACCTTAACCCTAACCCTAACGTAACCCTAACCCAAAACCTAACACTAATCTTAACACTAACCCTAACCCTAAAACTAACCTGACCCTAACCCAAACCCTAACCCTAAACCAAACCCTAACAATAATCCTAACCTTAAAGTTAACCCTAACGATAACACTAACCCTAAGAATATCCCTAACCATAACGCAACCCTAAACCTAACCCTAAACCTAACCCTAACCCTAACCCTACTCTAATCCTAGTCCTAAACCTAACACTACCCTAACCCTAACCATAACCATAACATTTACCCTAACGCTACCTTACCCCTACCCCTAAACCTAACCCGAACCCTAACCCTAACCCTAACCCTCAACCTAACCCTATTTCTACCCCTAACCCTAAACCCTAAAACTAACCCTAACCCTAACCCTAACCCTAAACCCTAAACCCTAACCCTAACCTAACACTAACCCTAACCTTATCCCTAACCTAACCCAAAACCTAACCCTAACCTTAACCCTAACCCTAACCCTAACTTAACCCAAACCAAAACCCTAACCCTAACACTAAACCTAACCCTAACCCCAACGCTAACCCTATCCTAAACGTAACCCAAACCCTAACTCTAACCCTAAATCTAACCCTACCCCTAACCCTAACCCTAACCCTAACCCTAACCGTAATGCTAACCATAACCCTAAAATTTACCCTAACACTAACCCTTAACCTAACACTACCCCAACACCTAACCCTAACCCTAACCCTAACCCGTAAACCCTAAACCTAACCCTATCCTAACCCTAACCCTGACCCTGACCCTGAAACTGACCCTGATCCTAACTCTAACCATAAACGTAAGGCTAACACTAAGCCTAACTCTAACCCTAACCCTAACTCTAACTCTAAACCTAACCCTAAACCTAACCCTAAAACCTATCCCTGTCCCTAACCATAACCCTAACTCTAACACTAAGCCTAACTCTAACCCGAACCCTAACCCTAACACTAACCCTAACCCTAACCCTAACCTTAAACCCTAACCCTAAATATAACCCTAAACCTAACCCTACCTAACACTAACATTGACGCTAAACCTAACCCTACACTAATCCTCACCATAAACAAAACCCGAACCCTAACTCTAAACAGAACATTGACCCTAATAATAACCATATCAAAAATATTGACCCTAATCCTAACCCTAACTATAACCCTAACCCTAATCCTAACCTAACCCTAACTGTAGCCCTAAACATAACCTTAACCCTAACTCTAATCCTAATCCTAACATTTACCCTAAGACTAACACTTACCCTAACCTTACCCCTAACCCTAACAGTAACCCTAATTCATAAACCCTAACACTATCCCTAACCCTAACGCTATCCCTAACCGTAACCATAAACCCAACGCTAACCCTAACCCTAAACCAACCCCAACCCTAACCCTAACCCTAAATCTAACCTTACCCCTAACCTAAACCTAACCCAAACACTAACCCAAACGCTAACCCTAAACCAAACCCTAACCCTAACCCTAAACCTAACATAAACCAAAACCTAACCCTAACCATAACCCTAACCCAAAACCTAACCTAAAGCTAACCCTAACATTTACCCAACACTAACCCTTAACCTAACCCTAACACTAACCCTAAACCTAACCCTAACCCTAACCCTAATATTTAACCTAACCCAAACCTTAACCCTACACCTAACCCTAACCGTAACCCTAAACCCAACCCTAACCCTAACATTTACCTTACCCTACACCTACCCTAACACTAACTCTAATCCTAAACCCTAACACTAAACCTAAACCTAACCTAACCCTAACCCAAACCCTAACCCTAACCCTAACCTAACCCTAAACCTAACCCTAACCCTAACCCTAACCCTAACCCTTAATCTAACACTACCCTAACACCTAACCCTAACCCTAACCCTAACCTAACCCTAAACCTAACCCTAACCCTAACCCTAACCCTAAACCTTAACCTAACACTACCCCAACACCTAACCCTAAACTAACCCTAACCCTAAACCCTAAACCTAACCCTATCCTAACCCTAAACCTGACCCTGACCCTGAACCTGACCCTGATCCTAACTCTAACCATAACCGTAAGTCTAACACTAAGCCTAACTCTAACCCTAACCCTAACTCTAACTCTAACCCTAACCCTAATCCTAACCTTAAACCCTAACCCTAAATCTAACCCTAAACCTAACCCTAACCCTAACACTAAAACCTAACCCTGTCGCTAACTCTAAACCTAACCCTAACCCTAACCCCAACCCTAACCCTAACAGTAAACTTAAGCCCTAACCCTAACTCTAACACTAACCCTAACTCTAACCATAAACCTAAAACTAATCCTAATCCTAACCATAACCCTAAACCCTAACCATAACCTAACCCTACACCAAACCCTAA
>NC_142504.1:54413579-54528579 GCF_057876585.1 Rhinolophus sinicus | reverse complement strand
CATGTAGTACCAGGAAGTATCAGTAGTCTGCATCAAGTTAGTATAATTGTCTTGCCTTCCAGTTCAATTTCCAGTTTCTTGATGTTGAGCACCATGTCCCAATCATTCCTCTCTATATGACCAAAGCTTACCAAACACAAGCTCTTCACCAATGTCATTGATGGCAAAATAAAATCAGGCATAAGTACTGAGCAGAGTAAAGGAGTAATCCATTATAATCAGAATGGACTAGAACAGATTTTTAAAAGTCTTAGTAGATAAGTGACTTTTTAAATTGGATTTAGAAGAAAGGACAGGAATGGCAGAAGGCAAGAAGGACAGGAAGCAAGAAGGGCAGGGTTAAAACAGTGACTCTGGACCTGGAAAGGGATGGGTGGATCCGGGAACCTGGCTGTTTTCTGATAGTTGAGTAATATCGTCACACTGGTACAGGAGTCTGGTTGCCAGATGGCCCTCCCTTTGCATATCTTCTAGGTGTAACTTACTTAGGTCTACAGAGTTGAGAATTACAGCCAAGAAAAAGTCATCATTTAGGCTTAAGTTCTATCTTATGACCTTTAAATGTTCTTCTTCCACTCAATTCTTTGAAATATCATTTCCTCTGGTGAGGTTACTTTTTCCAATGGGAAGTCTGTTGGTGAGTTTTTTGGTCCTCACTTTAACCTTGTCAGAACAATTGGAGAATTGCAAGTGCTGATTAATGTTTTGCACACAGCCTTATTCTCCTTTTCAGGTCCTCAGGTCCCCTTCAAAAGCTCCATGTTGTACAGCCTATGACATCCAGATCTGCAGGTTTTCAGGGGTACAGGGGAGATTTCTGGGCATGTAGTCAAGGGGTCATCTGGGTTCTGCTGAGGCTGCAACCTGAGTTCTTTCTCTCTGCCTCAATCATATCTCAACTCATCCCCAGAGTAGACATCTGCAGAGGGCACACATCAAAGGCACAGGAAGATGTGCGAAGGAATGTGTGGATTATCCCACAGTACATTTGTTAACTTTTGTAAATGCTCTACTTCCCTACAGTTCTGGAAAACCAGATACCCAAAAGAGTACTTCTAATTCCTCATTTAAAGTGTGTTTTCCTTTCAACTATATTGTTCAAAACTGTCAGTTCTGTCTATACTTCTGGCAGTGTCTGTACATCCACAGTGTGACCCTAAATGAAAGAACCATAGAATGTGTGAACCTGAAATAAAGATGTCAGAAGTTATCTCATTAAAGCCCCTTACTCCACAGAGTAAACGATGGCCCAGGAGGGATTATGGCTTGGCCCGTGTCCCTTGGGTATGCCACAGTACTCTGATTATACTAAGGACTAAGATTTTTCCTGAAATTTGATTTATGTCTTTAATGTAACTGCACCTGTGAAGAATAGCTTATGAGTTCCCACCATCAACTAGAATATTTGGCTCCCTCCACTTTAGAAACACATGTATCGCAAGAAATCTTAACAAGAATTTCACATTTCCATTAAAAAAAAATTGTAGGCTTTTTGAGGATCAAAAAGCCCATCTCCCTCTTCCCTTAAACTTATATAATGTAAAAATTTTAAAAAAAAATTAAAAAGGACAGAGAGGTGACAAGTCAGGCACCTGCTCTTCTGTCTCATGGATCAGCTTCCTTTAGAACAGGGCTTCTCAGCATGAGCTCTCTTGACACTTCAGGCTGAACAGTTCTGTGCTGTGGGGCCAACCTGGGCGTTGCTCTTGTTCAGCAGCAGCCCTGGCCTCTACGCATCAGATGTCAGCTGCTAACTGTCCCCCATGTGGCTCTGGTTATGAAAACCAAAACTTTCTCTAGATACAGCCAAATGTCCCACAGCGGGGGGTGGGGTGGGGGGGGGGATGAGGGTGAGAGGGCTGGGGGGGGGGAAATGCTGTCCTCCGCCTTGAGAAGCACTGTGACATGGCGCCTGTTCTGAGGGGCCCTCACAGGTTCTGCATGCTCCTGCCCCCTCACTGACTCTGTTGCAGCTGTGATTTCTACCCAGCACTCTCACAAATGGTTAACATACAGCAGGCAACACTATCCCTTATTCCTATAAGGCCTCCACACTGGCTGTAAAGGTGTATCACACTTAACAAAGAGTGCTGATCACTGACAAAAATGTAAACATTGAAAGTCAAAACAGAAAGTCATACACTAAAAATGACTTTTTACCATAATCTAATGGAGAACTATATTAATTATCTAGTGCTCTGTAACGAGTTGCCCCAAACCAAAGCTAACCTAATTTTATTAAAATTAAAGTTGAAACAACAAATATTTGTTATGTCACACAGTTCCTGAGGGTCAGGGATCTGGGAGTTCTGAGATGTCAATAACTTGGTTGGGGACCTACAGTCTTCTTCAGTCTACACTGAGGGAATCTGCTTTGAAACCCACTCATGTTTTGACACACCAGCAGGCTTGAGCTCCTCACTGGCAGTTAGCCAGAGGCTTCAGTTCCTTGTCATGTGGTCCCCTGTCTGGGTTGTTTACTCCATGGCAATTGGCTTCCCTAGAGTGTGTGAGAGAGAGAGAGAAAGAGAGAGAGAGAGAGAGAGAGAGAGAGAGAGAGAGAGAGAGAGAGAGAGAGAACCGAAGCAAAGCTTTGGTTTTTCAAAACCTAATCACCAAACCTAATCACTTGTGCTATATGTTATGGTTCCCACAGACCAACCTTGGCACAATGTCGGAAGAATGGACAGCACAAAGCTGTGAAGCAGGGCTACCTTAGAGGCTGCCTACCATGGAAACCCCTCAGTAACCTTTCCTAAGCTTAACCTCTTCCAAGATCAAAAACATGGCAATTACTGGTCAAGTGTCCGCGGTTTCATCTGAGGATGGGAAAGGATTTGCCTCTGGTCAGAATAATGACCCTGAGGCACCACATCATCCAAATGATTCAACATGTTCCATTTCTTAAGTGACAACAGTGGGATTCATTTCAGAAGAACTTTCAACAAAAGCAGGTTTTGAGTTGCCTTATTTCAATAGAAAAAATAATTAATAAACCAGAACATATTATTCCCCATTTCAATCAGCCAAGATTTCACAAACACTATTCATCAAACTACATTCATTAAATATTTACTGAACTTCTTCTCTGAGTTAGACATTTACTTACATATTGCTTGCTATATAACAAACCACCTCAAAGCAGTGGATTAAAACGCCATCAGTTTATGTGGATCAGAATTTGGGTGATGTTCAGCTGGGCAGTTCGGCTCCCTGTGGCAGTGTCTGGGGGCACTTACTCAGCTGTATTCACGCAGTTGCAGAAGTGAGCTGGAGGTCCAAGGAGCTTCACTCACATGCCAGGTGTCTTTGTGCTTCTCCAAGGGGCCCTTCTTTCTCTGAGGGTAGTGGCCAGACTTCTTTCATGGTGGTTGATTTCCAAAAGCAAAAGTAGAAGATGTCAAACCTCTTCAAGGCTTGGCCTACACTGACACAGCATAACTTCTACCACATTCTGTTTGTTGGTCAAAGTGTATCATTTTTTGGACAGCATATCTTTTTGGAAAGTTCTCTCATGTCAAATTCCCTTTGTGCTTCAAAGCTCTGAACTAAAATCTTTGACCTCTAGACCCAGATTTATTTATTTATTTTATTTACTTATTAAATTTATTGGGTGACAATAGTTAGTAAAGTTACATAGATTTCAGGTGTACAATTCTGTATTACATCATCTATATATTACATTGTGTGTTCATCACCCAGAGTCAGTTCTCCTTCCATCACCATATATTTGATCCCATTTACCCTCATCTACCAACCCCTTTACCCCTTTCCCTCTGGTAACCACTTGACTATTGTCTATGAGTTTATGTTTCTTTGTTTGTTTTAGACCTAGATTTAAGGGACTCATGTGATTAGGTCAGGTCCACTCAGATAATATTCCTTATTTTAAAGTCAACTGGTTTTGGACCTTAATTACAACTGCAAAATCCTCCCATAATAGCACTTAGATTTGTGTTTGATTGAGTAACTGGGAGAGACTGTGTGTACATCAGGAGCTGGGAATCCTGGGGTCTATCTTAGAAGTCTGTCTACCAAAGTGATATAACTAGTAATATTTGAATAATGTTTGTAGATTAACTAATAGCATCATATAAATGTTAGTTATCTGACTTAGATAATTATATATTGGTCATATAAAATGTTAACATTAGTGGAAACTGAATGAATAGTGTATGATAATTCTATATACATTTTCTGTAATTTTTTGCAAATCTAAAATTATTTAAAATAAAAAGTTTAAAAAAAAAAGAGCAAGTCACCTGGCCAGCTCAGATTTCAGGGAAAGGGAAAACAAGTACATGTCCTGATGGGAAGAAAGGTCCATATATGTAGGGAAGGAGGAATTGATGGTGACCATCTTAGAAGACTGTTGCGGGCACCAGGAGTAACAGAACATTCCCCTCCCACAGAACATGTAATGTGGTGGGTGAGAGAATGTCTATCCATCGGATATTTATTGTGTATCTCCTGTAGAGTAGTCATCATCATAAGCACTGGAGATACAGTGGTGACTAAGACACCCACAAGGATGTTACAGTTTTAGGGGAGAGAACAATGGGTGACCAGCAATCATAACTCAGTGTGGGATAACCGTTATGGTCAGGTAAATGCAGAGGACTGAGTGAGCAAATGAGATGCAGAGGTAACCTCCAATTGTGGGGATCTGAAAAAACTTCATTCATGGGTTAACAGACAAATACGAAGATGTACTTTCCTCTCCTCTCTACTCCAAAACTTTGAAAATGCTCCAAATAAACCAAAACAAGTGATCTGTATGGTTCACTCTTATATCTTCTCATTTGGAGGAATTACATTTTTCACTGAATTTGTTTATAAGATAGGTTTTTACACAACTGAATATTTTCCTACTAATATAGTTTTTAACTCCTGCTGGAGTCATATAAATCACCCAGGACATCTCTCATACTTCTTTCATTTGTCCAAGGACGATCTTAAATTTAAATGGAAATGGTGTCACTCATTTTCCAACATTTTTCAGTATCTCTAACCAACCATAGTTTATTTACAGGGGGACTTTTCTCTCTCCCAGTGTCCTTTAGGTCTCAACAGCAGTGTGCTGGCTGCTCCCCTAAGTGGTTAAATCCAAGCCCTTTCAGTGCTGCCATTTTCCTCAGCTGTGGTTTTGGGGACAGTTGCTTTTGACCTACTTCATCAATAACTTCAGGACTCCATCTATCCTTTGATGGCAGTTTGTCTCTGTGCAAACTGGAATGGCAGTTTGTATCTGTACATTTGCACACAGAAATATCTGTACATTTACACACAGAAATATCTGCTGGGGTTAAGGTCCTCTTTTGTAGAAGTATATATTCTTAGGACTTTTAACAGATGAAAACTGCTCTTGCTGACATGGCAGCCTGAGGAGACTTTCCAGGAGGCGAGTGCTGACCACCTCTAAACTGAGCTAATCCCTTTGGGAAGCCTGTTATTTCTAGAGCATGTGCAAAGGTTGAAATGATGGGACTAGGGCCTTTTTTTCTGCCCCTGTACCTCTTGGAGGATCTCAAAAGTCATAAGGCCCATGAGTTTTAGGGCCATGATCTGAAAGTCGTGTTGTGGTAACAATGGCATGGTGGCACTGAGTGACACTGAGCGTGGTAGGCTGGAGGACACATTGAGTGTGTGCACACTGACAGGCAGCAGGTTCGTTAGGCCTCCCAGGTACATTTATCCCTGAGTTAGTGCACGTAACTCTACTGGGAATAGTGGTTCACATGTAAGAGCTGAATAGACATTACCTATAATAATTTTTATGATTATTTAGCATCAAATTTAACCTGGCACAAAAGTCATGAAAAGATCTTCCAGTGTTGCTGAACTCTATTGTGTGTCCTAAGAGAAAGAAAACAAGAATTCAGTAAGAGTTCTTATTTCACAGGGATAAATAGAGTAAATCTACTTTCATTTTGCACAGGAAATTAAGTTTTAACTCTGACGACTGGCAAAGGCCGCTTTCTCCCCCAGACTATTCTAGATCTGAGGGTTCTTTCTCCCAAGTTAATAAAACTTGCCCCAGAAATGCACCCACAGAGAGACCCACCAAGCTACTCACTGCACCTCACGTCACCTGAGTCATACGAGAGTAGCTGCATGAAACACTGAGGTTTGATCACTGTCATCTGTCCATGAGTTTGTCAGTGAGTTAAGCTCACGGATTCGCCTAACAAGTCCTGAGCGCTACCTCTGCCTGAGTACGACATCCACATGCTTTCACTTAGGTTTTTCCAGAAAGTAAATGTGGAGAACCAGACAAAATGTTTTCGATTCAGAAGATGGGAATCATGGGCCCAGAGGTGGAAGGAAGCCCTAGTGACTTGATATTTCCAGTCACGTTTTTAAGAATGGGACACCTTAGTTTGCTGTTGCTTCAGACCTTTTCCCTTACACGGTTCAGCCCATCAGGCTGAAAAGATTCTCAGGGTCCTAGATAACTGGGTACTGTTGTCAGAGGTAGCCTGTGGGTCATTGCCTTTCTGGCCTTCCCTTTTGTCTGTGGCAATGCCATTGCAACCATGTTTGGCTATATATAAGGGCAATCCTAGACAGGGAAATATAGTTCATTTTTCTATCCCCCGAAATAGTGATTTTTAACTGGATCCCCCCCACCCCAAATGGATGCTACAATTTTCTTTACCCTCTCCAAAGAAATACGGTAATGTCCATTAGTAGTATATTTCAAAGCTTCTATCAAGAACAGCCAGGAAGTTCTTTGTAAAATCTAAGATAAATTCAAGACTGTCAGGGCGAATGTGTGTTACACATGTTGCCACATCTCATACCAAGAGGTGCTATGGAAGTCCGAACATTTCCTTAGGGTTCACAAAGAGGTAAAGGGGCGGAAAGAAAGATCTTTTCCTGTGGCTGTTTTGCATTACTTTCTTTCATCCCAACATCTCGGCTGTGTGTTCTGAAGCAGAGTGTCTTCCTTCCTGGTGAGCACTTGTGCAAAACTTCTGGGTGAGAGGAAAGGTACGGGGTGGCAGGATGAGGAACAGGAAAGCACTGTGTCTCCAATCTATGTGGTCAGGAGCCAAAGAAACCAAGTTGAGTTGAACAGACTGTCATGTGGTTAATTTGCAAGAAAAAGAATGTGTGTGTGGGTAGGGGGAAGAATTTGTCAGTGTTTTTCATCCTGTTGAAAGAAGAAAGCAGAGAGAGCTGTGAGGACCTAGTCACCCAGTCACCCTTTTTAACAGATGGCAAAACCAGTGAAGAGGAGAAGGCCCCATCCTTCTGGAGGCCATTTGACTAACATGGCTTAGGGACAAACTAGTAATCACCACTGAAGGCCGAGTAAGCCTGCCTTCTCTAAGAAAGAACAAGAAACAGAGGCCAAAGCCTAGGGCTGGGGCAGACCCATTGACCATCATGCCCACCCCCACCCCCTTTCTCTAATGAAAGCCCTGTAATCACAGCAGCAAAGCCCTGGCCATTAGATTCCGGACTGTGCTCTGCATTGTATTTTATTTATTTTAGTTTTTTGTTTTTGTTTTTGATTTTGGGAAGTTTATTGGGGAGACAATCGTTAGCAAAGTTACATACATTTCAGGTGTACAATTCTGTTATACATCATCTATATCACATTGTGTGTTCACCACCCAGAGTCAGTTTTTTTCTTAGAAACTAAGAAAATATGGGGGCAAATGACAGAGAGGCAATAAGCCTGAGGGCTCTACCTCTGCCCCAGCAGCGTTGGGAGTATTCTTTCACAACTTCCCCGAGTTTCAGTGGAGAAGAAGGGGCAGCTATTTATTTAACCACTCCACACAGAGATTAATTCAAGATTGCTTGTGGAGGTGAAGTCATGGCCAGACTCACCACTAGTTATCTTCCAAATTACTGGGCAAGTCTTATTTCTTGGAAGGTCAGTGGCAGGCTTTGGTATCCACGTTTGTGTCAAATGAATATATAACTGTGTGTGCCTATGTAGAGAGGAGAGAAAGACGAGATAAAAGTGGAAGAAAAGAGAGAGGAAGATAAAAGGAGAGGGAGGAAAAATATTATCACTGAGAAAGAGAGGAGGGAAGGAGGTTCAAAGAATTGGGAGGGGGCGAAGGTATGGTAGGAAGTAGGCTAACAAAAGAGAAGGAAAAAAGAAAAAAAGAAAGGAGGTGTCAAATGGTGACTTTGAAAAGTAGTAATTCTCCTGTCACTTTAGACTTTTGATGGCAGAGCAGCCTTTGTATTATTATTAGTTTCCTTTTGGTGCCGTAACAAATTATCACAAATTTAGTGGCTTAAAACAACAAAAATATATTATCTTAAAGTTCTGGTGGTCAGAAGTCAAAAACATATTGCAAAACAGGTTTCATCAGCCTAAAATCAAGCAGGGCTGCGTTCCTTCTGGAGGCTCTTTGGGAGAGGCCATTTGTCTTGCCTTTTCCATGTTCTAGAAGGTGCCTACATTTCTTGCTTCACTTCCATTGTCAAAGCCAGCAATGGTTGGCTTTCTCAGATGACATAACTCTGACATTTATTTTTCCACACTTAAAGAACCCCTCGGTTTTTATTGGGCTCACCTACATAATCCAGGATAATCTTTATTTTAAGGTAAACTGATTAGCAACCTTAATTCCCTCTTGCCATATAAGGTAACATATTCACAAATTCTGGAATTACAACATGGGCATCTTCGATGGGCCATTATTCTGCTACCACAGCCTCTTAAGAATGTTGCAAAGGGTCAGGTGGTTGGATAGTCCCTTTGATTCTAAAGTCTTAAGGAACAGGAAAAAAGCTATTTCTCAGGAAAAATTTTGCGGCGACTGAAATCTGTCTCCTGTTTGAGCTGCTTCCAGTGCCTACTCCCACTCTTGGCACTGACACGTCCGGCTGGACTCACACTGCCATGGTGTTGCAGTCTCCAGAGCAAATGCACCCATGGGCCTTCCTGACCTGGCCGTGTTCTTTCTTTTCATCTCCTGCTAATCAAATGTACCTATTTCAACTCTCATATCTTCACAACTTTCTTGTTTTGTACTTCTTCTCCCTAGTGTATGGAATTAAATGTATGAGCACAAAGCATTTGCATTAATTTGTTTATAATACTTTAACTTCCTAGAGTGACAATGGAACACATGTTTTTGAATGGGTAGTGGGGGAAACATGTCTGTTGGAGTTGCTTATACCCCACTAATCACACCACATAAACCTGTCCTGCATACAGCCAGGCTGGTTTAAAAGTTCAGGGCCCTCTGGGTTCAGAAGATAGCTCGGTATGTTTACATGAAGAAACTAAGCATCATGTGAGAGCGGTAATGTACAAAACATTTAAACCTGGTATTGCTATACTAGGTTTGTAAAAAGAGATAAAATTATCCTGATGTCTGAAAAAACTTCTACACCTCAATATAAGAGACTCTGTTGTGTTTTTGTTGTTGTTGTTTTCCCAATTGCTATTTGGAATGGAAATGCATTCTTTTTTCTGAATCTTTTCATCCTCCTTTTCAAACAATACTGTACCACAAAATCAAGAGGGAAGAGAAGAGAGCTTGGTAGTCTGTCCTCTTCAGGATCATTGATACTACGATCAAGGTTAACAACTATTTTGTAGGCCCATCGTGTCTCAGAAATCTCACCAATGATGAGGGCTCCCTACAGCAGGCAGCCTCCTAAGACAGAAGTAAATGCAAGAAGAATATCATAATCTTGGGAGATGAGTTTGACAATGAATATCCCAGGTTCACGGTATATATGGTGAGGAATGTGCCCTTTTTCCACTTACCTCCTTTGCCAATTGGGAATCAATGGTGAGCAGTCAGAGGAAAGACAGAAGATCTGGACAGTATGTTCAGCCTCGAGCTGGGGTTCTCTCTTAGCGCCTTTAGGACCATTATCTGGAGAATGAGTCCTATGGATGAAGGCAGCATTGAGCCATGTGGGAGAGTGACAAGCAAGACTCACATCTATAAAGCTTTTTAAGTAGACAACATGCCAACATCACAGGACAAAGAGTCAGTGGTGAAACATCAAATTCAGGTGACATAGGAGTGGACGGAAAGTTCCTTGAAGAAGGCTGAAGACAGGGATGACGAAGTCTTCATGCAGAAGATCTCCTGGTGGGGCTGTCAAGGTTCAGTATCTGAAGGACCCAGGCTGAAATAGCCTACGTGAGCCTTCCTTTGCTTTGTAAAATCATGATTGTACTTCTACCCCTAGTACATGGATGGAAGACAAACGAATACTGGGGTAGCACACAAAGTTGGTTAATATTCATTTCTCTTCTTCTAGGAAAACATTCAGCATATCAGACTGCATGTTGGAAGCTATCATGCTTGATTAACCAGAAAATTATGGAAGAAAAAGTTTCAGAAAAAGTCAATGGAAGGAAGCCTACTTGCTGTGGACACACTCTCATTTCCACAATAATTAACCCACTAAGTCTCAAAGACCTTTCTAGGCCAGTCTCAGACACAAACCTGCCAGAAGGCAAGCCTTGACACAAACTGAACTTAAGCATATGGTGTCTTAGTAGTGTGTTCAGCTTAAGGAATGTGTGAGATAATCGGCTATGACAATTAAAACAGCACATTTGTTTATAAGCATGACCTGACCTGGGGCATGTTGCTAGAAATTTTAGCAAGCACCATGTTTCTTTCAGGACTAATTATCTATCTGAATTTCAAACATATTCTGAATCATATCTCTCACTAAATCATGAGAGTAAATGCTTTCTGCTGGATGATGAACGGGTTCAAAGTGCTCCTGAATCATTGTAAGTTGTATAGGTGGAAATCTGGATAGCTACACACATGATTACACTGGAGACAGTCTCAATGGTGACTCCGGTACGTAGGAATACTGCACTTTTGATTGATTTCAAGGTTTTAGAGGCATTTTGTGACCCTCTCTGAATGATCAGTATCCTCCTACATATGACTACCCAGATATTTAGGGTCACTGCTCAGTAACCAAGTAATTTGCATTTCAGGATGTCTACTTGGATCAGTACGAAAAATGGTGGATTGCTCTTTCAAGATACACAGTTTTGCTAATTCTCTGTCATCCAGCCTTTTACCGTTTTCATTACTAGTTTTATATACATGAAAGAATTTTATTTAGATGTCTGGCCTGAAGTGAATGTCTCTAAATATATATCTGTGAATTATCCATGGGGGAAAAGTCCTGCAGAAGGCATCAATTAGCCTTGTATGATGAAATCCAAACGAGTGGAATCACAGCAGGAGTTCTTCAGAATAAGATGTGCACAAAGAACAAAACAGGGAGGACAATAACTGCTTCAAGAGTTAGGAGGCATTCTTCTAAAAATTCCCGCGAGGCCTTGTGAGAAGACATCTCCTTTTTATTTGGAATCCTTGATTCTAGACACATTTTGGGCTTACAGCATGGATAAATGTCTCAAATCATTCCCATAAAAAATAACACAGAAAGGAAACTAGCTGTAAATCATAGTTTGAAAGAACTATCTGTAATTGAACTTTCCATTACCATTTGGTATGGAATGACACGACTTTAAAATATGTGTGTGTAATAGCCATGGACTGAGATCCATCATATCAGGCCATTGATTGTGAGAGTCATCTGATTCCTTGGGCTCCTGAGAGTGGGTGATTGGCAGTCTGACTGACAGTTTATTCTGGAATATATATACAATGCAGTTATCATCTTCTGGACAGAAGATGCTTTCTATACTTGAATTAATTGACTGACACTTAAGTGCTTAAACACAAATATTTAATATCAAAGCATGATGCATTCTTCTACAGTAGATACCCATAACACCATGAAAAATTTTAATTTCATTCTCTATTTTCATTATTTATACATTATTTAATACCTAGCTAGCCATCTGATACTCATAAAAATTTGTTGTATTTGCATTTGGCTCAAAATAAGGTATCAATTAAAGAACCACTGTTCACCCCCTAATGCAGATAGATACCTACACCCAAAGTTCTTTGGTGGAAACTGATTTTCTGATACGTATTATGAAATAGTCAGAGAAATACAGCATAAAGCAAAAATTTACTCCCACGGGGGAGAATGGGGCCGTTTTATAATGGCCATCTGCAAAGTCCATGGTTTAAATTAAAGATTAACAAAGGGCTCATGAGCTCAAAATTAAGTGATTCTGTTTAAAATCAATCACTGAGACTGTCATTCTGCTTATTGCTTTGACTTTCTAACAAAGGTTTAAATGAGGACTTTATGTGCAAGTAGAGAACGTCAAGAGATCTGCTCTTTTTCAGACCTGTATGGGCTGGAGAGGAAAAACATTCAGGCTATTAGTATAATTAGAATAAGAAATGTAATTTTACAGAAAAGAAATCTTTACCAAAAAAATCCCACAAATCCACAATTAATCAATTATCTGGGGCAGCAGCGGCGGAAAGGTAAAGAATGAAAGGTGGGATACATTAGAGAGCACTGGATTCATGGATGCCAGAGCCAAATGCTAAGCAGGAAGTCTGGAGTTTATCTACGTCTTCTTTTCCGTGGCAGGCACCCGAACTGGGGAGAAGTTTCCAGAAAGAGTACTGCCTTTGCCAGCAAAGTGCATTCACATTGTGGTTTTCGAGAAAGAGCTTTTCCCCTGTATCACTCGACTTCATGTTGGGTCACCACTCCAGTGCTGAGCAGCTCACTGATGGCTCTGTCATCGTATCGGAGGACTTCCTTCAGGATGTATGTTGTGTGCTGCCCGAGCAGGGGAGGCGGCCTGGCCTCTGACATCTTGAACTTACTGTATCTCACAGCTGGGCCTGTCAAAAGAGGTGGAACACAGGAAACCTGTTACTGACTAACCCTAGGAGATTAATTACCCACGCAGCCTGGGGGGTTTCCAGTGAATGCCAAGACTGTCACTGCCCGTTACACCCTGGCAGATGCTCCATCATTTTGGAAGAAATGCATTTTCACATGTGGCTTTTCTTGACTCCATGTTATCCAGATGTCCAGTGGCCATCAGGCCTGCCCACCACCCTGAAGGGGCCTGTGTGTACATGCCCGGTATGTGCCCAGCCTGTTCAGAAGCTGCCAGTCCTGTCAAAGGAACTCATGAGGGGGAGGGCGATCAACTGAGTGGGCTCTCTGGGTTAAAGAGAACAATGACCACAGATACATAGTGTCTTCCTGAAGCTGGACTCTGAGCCCAGGTGAAGACAACCCAAAATTTTACTATTCAGTGTCTACTCGATAGTTCCAAGATTGAATTCAACAACTGGATCAACAAAACACCAGCCAGACCCTGGCTGAAGCCTTTTGGTGGTACAAGTTACATGTGGAAGCCCCATTGTGGGGACAGAGCCAGGAGTGCAGTTTCCAGGCTCTCGGCCTCACGTGGAAAGGTGCTCACTCGGGTAGTAAATGGCCATCAACTGAGATTGGATGGCCATCAGCTGTGGCTAGTTGGCTGTCAGCTGTAACCAGTGAGCCAATAATATAATTGCCGTGGCCAATAATATAATTGCCGTGGCTATGCTAGCAGAAAATAGGGGCTAGCCAGAAGATGGTGGCTGAGCTAGCAAGCGGTGGAGTGTGGATTGCAGATTGCAGAGAAGTGGATTGCTAGCAAGTGAGATTGTTTGGCAGAGACAAGTGGACGGTGGGTTGCAGATAGTGTGGCTCCTGCCTCCTGTGTCTCCACCCCAGCTGCCAGTGAGAATATAGTGATATGACTCCCCTATCTATGGCTCCGTGGGTGTTCCTTTTTAGCCTCACCATGTCCTGCGTTCTTATGTGGGGAGCAGGAACTGAGACCCCGCATGACTCCCTGCATGATACCCATTGTCAGGAAGAACTAAGTTTGGATGTCATTAGCTCCTACGGTTTCTAGCAGCCATCTTGGAAACCTAGGTAACTTCTCTGAGCCTTATGTCCCACAGCTGTAAACTGGGTATGATGTTTACTACACACACCTGATGGGAGGATTTAACTGAGATAATGGATAGAAAGCACTAAGCAAGTATTCCTTAACCCACAGAACCCTCTGGTTTCTCTATGACAAAAGCTGCCACCTCATCTCTCTTGAAGCTCGCGGTGCGAAGGAAAGGGATATGCAGTGACAACTACTTGCTGACTACTGAGCACTGCAAACAATACTTTCAACAAGTGTTGGAAATAGATTTTATTGTTCCCATTCTTCATACAAGGCCACTAAAGCTCCCAAAGCCAAGGTTTTACTCAAGGTCACATGGCTAATAATTAATAGCACAGGAATGCAAATCCATGTCCCTTTGAACTGTCTCCTGTTGAAAGTGTGTACTTTCCACAACTGTAGCAGCCTATTTTCACTCCCCACTCTTTCATGGAGAAGCTGGACTGACATTGGGGGGGCACATTTTGCCTTTGCTGCCTCATTCAGTAAATAGTATTAATGTTGGCTTTCCTTTATATCTCATTTGATTAGCCTTCAGGAAAACAAGTTAGGTAGTCACATGAAGACTCCAAAACTGTGCATTTCTATCTCATAACAATTTTTCAGGCCTCCTCTTGATTTGGGAAGCTCATAGGAAGAACAAATGAAACCAAAACATGTGTGGGTGACAGAATGTCAGTCAAGAAAGCAGCAAATATGCTTCAAGCTCTTTGAGAATCCCATCCAAAAAAGGTACTGACAGTGCTAGAGGACCCAGGCCTCCTAAAAGCATCAGGCCACACCTCTGCCTAACACATTCCCCCCACTGCAGGTAAATGGCAAATTTCAACTGATTGCCAAAGTTGTCCTTCTCTGAGGCTCCTTTTTTTCTCACACTTCCTTTTGAGACCATTGTGTGACTTTTTTCATGGGTTGGTCACTTTTCAGTAAAGGAGCACACATTGCTGCTGTGGGGGCAGAGCCCCAGAAAGTAGTTTCCAGGCTCTCGGCCTCACATAGACAGGTGCTGGCTCAGGTAGTAAATGGCCAACTGTGATTGCATGGCCATCAGCTGTGGCTAGTTGGCCGTCAGCTGTAACCAGTGAGCCATTGGCCACTAATATAACTGCTGTGGCTACGCTAGGAGGAGAGTGGAGGAGAGTGGAGGAGAGAGAAGAGAGAAAGAATGGGGGCTAGCAAGAAGATGGTGGCTGGGCTGGCAAGTGTGGATGGTGGTTTGCGGACAGTGTGGATCCAGCCTCCATTGAGAGTATAGTGCCGCCAGAGAGAATATAGTGGTATGACTCCCCTACCTATGGCTCCGTGGGTGTTCCTTTTTGGCCTCACCATATCCTGCGTTCTTGTATGGGGAGCGGGAGCAGAGACCCCGCAGGCCTTCCTGCACGACACATGGCGCACGCAGCGAGCAGGGTATGGTGCCGGCCAAGGCTCTCCCAAGAGTGGTGGAGCAGTTTGTGTGTATGAACACTGAGTCTCAGGAAGACCAGGAGGAGCAGCTGACTGAGAGCTGGACCCCCGTGGAGGGGTGGGAGGACGTGGACGGTTCTCCCACCAGCACAGGAAAAGCCATGCAGCTGCTGGAGAGATGGAGCCCCGTGGAGAGGTGGAAAGATGTGGACAGTTCCCCAACCAGCACAGGCCGGAGAAATCGAAGGTCGTTGCAGCCCTGTGGGCCGGGAAGTTCCTGCTCAGGCAGCCCGGATGCGGGACTTGTCCCAGGAGGAAAGGCTTGCTGAGTCCTCCGTGGGAGATGATGGTGAGGTCAAGGTCGTCCCTCACCCCCAGGACAGCCCTGGTGAATGACTATGGACTATGGGGAATTGCCTTCCATCCCTAATTTAATGGACCACTTGACTGTTTGTTTGGGAACTGTTGTTAGTGGAACTGGGGGATATTTGCTTTTGTCTCTTGACTGGCCGCCATTGAGAATATGTAAGCACCTTGATTGTGAGTCGCTGTTGTTCCAGCAGGGTACCCTGAGAGGCACAGAGAGAGTGGCAGTGCCTTGACAGCCCTGGCTGAGTCCAGAAAGTCTGGCTGAGCCCTGAAGATACCCTGGCTGTGCCCAGGAAGTCGGGCTGTTCCCAGAGAGAGTGGCAGTGCCCTGAGAGCCCTGGCTGTGTCCAGGAAGTGTGGCTGTGCCCACAGAGAGTGGCAGTGCCCTGAGAGCCCTGGCTGTGTCCAGGAAGTGTGGCTGTGCCCACAGAGAGTGGCAGTGCCCTGAGAAATCCTAGCTGTGCCCGGGGAAACTAGTGGTACCCTAAGAAGTCCAGGAAGTCTGGCCGTGCCCAGAAGCACTGGTGGTGCCCTGAGAAACCCTGGCTGTGTCCGGGAAGACACATGGTACCCTAAGAAGTCCAGGAAGTCTGGCCGTGCCCAGAAGCACTGGTGGTGCCCTGAGAAACCCTGGCTGTGTCCGGGAAGACAGGTGGTACCCTAAGAAGTCCAGGAAGTCTGGCCGTGCCCAGAAGCACTGGTGGTGCCCTGAGAAACACTGGCTGTGTCCGGGAAGACAGGTGGTACCCTAAGAAGTCCAGGAAGTCTGGCCGTGCTCAGAAGCACTGGTGGTGCCCTGAGAAACCCTGGCTGTGCCCAGAGAGCCTGGCTATGTCCAGGATATTGCATTCACCCCCAGGCTCCTCGTACAGGTCCCCTCGCGGAAGATGCTTGTCGCGTAGATTGTGAGGCGAGAGCCTGTAGGGGTGGAGTGTGGGGGCAGAGCCCCAGAAAGTAGTTTCCAGGCTCTCAGCCTCACATAGACAGGTGCTGGCTCAGGTAGTAAATGGCCAACTGTGATTGCATGGCCATCAGCTGTGGCTAGTTGGCCGTCAGCTGTAACCAGTGAGCCATTGGCCATTAATATAACTGCTGTGGCTACGCTAGGAGGAGAGTGGAGGAGAGAGAAGAGAGAAAGAATGGGGGCTAGCAAGAAGATGGTGGCTGGGCTGGCAAGTGTGGATGGCGGTTTGCGGACAGTGTGGATCCAGCCTCCATTGAGAGTATAGTGCCGCCAGAGAGAATATAGTGGTATGACTCCCCTACCTGTGGCTCCGTGGGTGTTCCTTTTTGGCCTCACCATATCCTGCGTTCTTGTATGGGGAGCGGGAGCAGAGACCCCGCAGGCCTCCCTGCATGACAAATGGCGCAGCGAGCAGGGTCTCCCGCATGACACTGCTCTTCTGAGAAAGCTGGTGTTTTGGTGTTTTAGGGATGCAGCCCTTACTCCTTGTTCTCTCAAACTTGGTTCTATTTTGACATTAACTAATAATAGTTTCCCTTTAAAACTTGCCTTTCAAAAGGACTCCACTGAGAGAATACCTGTCTGAAGTTAGTGTTATGTGACTTTTTCCTAAATTAATGACCTGAAGTGAGACTTCCAATTGGAAAGCAGTCACTTGAATATACAGCTCCTACCACTATTGCTGCTGCTGCTGTTGATAGTATAGCAGCTACCATTTCCTAAGAACTTCTGATGTGTTAGCCACTGTACCAAAGGCTGAGCATACATTATCTCATATAATCCTCACAATAGTCCTGTATGAGTACTGGAGGTGAAAGGGTTAGCATTAGGGTTCAAGTTAGGAAAGGAGAATAACTTGCCCAATGTCACACAGCTAGGAAGTGACAGAGTCGGTATTCAAGTAATGGTCTGTTGGGTTCAAGAACTTGGATGTTAAAATAAATAACTTCTTGAGGTGAAATTCATATAACATAAAATTAACCATTTTAAACTGAACAATTCAGTGGCATTTAGCACATTCACAATGCTGTACAACAACCACCTCTATCTATTCCAAAACTTTTCCATCATTCCATAGTAAAACCCTACCCATAAGATGGTTTCTCTTAACTCCCCACTCTCCCCAACCCCTGGTAACTACTAACCTACCTTTTGTTTCTATGGATTTACTTGTTCTGTATATGCCATATAACGGAATCATACAATAGGTGACCTTCTGTGTCTATCTTCTCTCACTCAGAATAATGTTTTTGAGATCCATACATATTATAGCTTATATAAGTACTAAGAACCTGGACTTTTAACCTCCAGGCAATGATCGTATGAGAAAACTCTTCAGGTCCAGACATACGAAAGCGAAGTTCAACTTGTGTGGCTCCCACTGTCTACCATACTTTCCTGATAGCTTCCAGAGTTACACTTAAGACAGTGTTGCCAGATTAAGAGTATTTAACATTTTGCATAAAGAAATCTTAAATAATTTACGTTGATAGGATGGTATTACTTGGTAAATTTTTACAGTTGTTTGGATAAAGACATATGTATATGCAATAAAGCAAATAAAGTGGTGTCCAAATCCCAGAGAAAGATAAGCTCTCATGAGCTAATTGAAATTTCCTGTTCTTGCATCCCTGTGCAATAATCCAGTGTACCAGGGACATCCCTCCCAGTCCAAGCTTTGCACAAAGGAAAAAGGAGAAAAGGGTTCTGAAAATACATTTGTTTCAAGGAGTAGAAAATGTTTGACATAATTATTTACATTGGACGTCCAGAAAGAATGAACAATCTGATCTTCCATTAAAAAAAGATGAGCAGATAAGTCGTATATTCTTAAATTCATTTTTGGCAAGGTAATATCTATGTTCATGTATGCTTTCAAACATTTGTAAGCTGTGTGATATTGAGAATTTTTAATTCTATGAGCCTCAGTCTACAAAGTTCTAAAATGAGATTAAAAATACCTTTTGAGAGTTGTTTTGAGCATTTCAATAATATAATGTGGGTAATATTTAATATCAGTAATAATCAAGAAAATGCATATGAACATAGCAAGATATAATTTTGTTTATAAAGTTAGAAAATCTTGTGGATATTTCTTGTTTTTAAAAAGTTGGTGAGTGATAGGAGTGCAAATTCATGCAATCCTTCCAGAGGGAAATTTGTCAAATAAATGTAAGAGTTTACACACTTGGATGGAGAAATTTTGCTTTAAAAATGTTTTTCTATGGTTATAATAAAAAATGTGAAATGTTGAATAAATTTTATAGGCAAGAATCTATACAAATCTCTAAATATACTTAACACTCTTAACATCTCTATCCTTCCCACATGGATTTCTACCCTATAGCCTGTGATGGTTCTTGGGGTGGGATTCTGTACCTTCCTTTTACTTTTCCATTTGCTAATTGCTTCCAAAGGTACCCTTTGTTAGAACTAGGTATTTAGTTCTTCATTCTTTCACTTATTTCCCCCTTAAGCCTATCTCCAACCTCTTCCTTCCAGATTAAAAAGTCAAATAGTTATAATATAGAAAAAAATTGGAAAATATGCCCAAAACTTGGGTACTGGTTAAATACATTATAGTGCATACACTGATGGCAAACTGTACAATAATTTCAAGTTTTACTTGGGGAGGGGGGGAATTTGAACACAAAGATTACCTCCACTCTCTTCTGAAATACCACTGAAATGAAAGCATAGAAGTTCAACAAACAAACTAATACTTCATGTGAGTGAAGAGAATGGGAAGGAGCATTACTAGTTATTTCAACAATTTTAAGAATGTCATGGATGGGATAATAGTCATGGTTGCAAAGAGGTAGAGAGCACTGAAGCCCAGAATAGTCTACAAGGAGACTGAGAGGAAATAGATGTCAATTGGTCCATTTCACTCCTCAAAATCCTCTGATTTTGAAACCATTAATTATGAGAGAGATCTTAGAACAGAAGTAGGACTGAAAGCAGAAAGATTGAACGTCTCAATATGGACTAATCTCACTAGTTTGTTTTAGAAACTAGAAGAAAGTAAAGCTTGCTTTCAAATTTCTAAACAAAAATGATGCTAAACCTAGAATTCTATATCTAGTCAAATGATTAATCAAAAAGGAATGCATTTTCAAACTCATAAAGATTAAGTAAGTTTACTGAGAAATTTTCTTTATGTTGACTCCAGTAAAACATGGGTGTGAATAATAGAATAAAATTTTGGTACACAGTGAGAACCAACCAAGGAGTGAGGGAAGGAAGACCCTAGGACTACAACTCAGACCTGGAGAGTCAATAAGGTGTAGATGGGAGTGGACCGAGGCCTTCAAAAAGGGAGTTTAAGACGGCAAAAAGAGCCTAAATTGTACAGCTAGTATAACTGAAATGTAGGAAACATATAATCATGAGATAAAATTACATTAATAATTACAAACTCTAGAAAACCAAAATTTGCATTAAGAAAATCAAAACTCAAATATGAAGCAAATTACAATGTGGCAAGATTTAAGTAATTGATGGACTATAAACAAAGAAAATCCACTTGACCTTGATACCAAGAACATTCAAGTAGCATCTATTGCCTGTGCATCCTCTAAACAGCACTAAGCATTGTGCATTAAATTGTCTGTTTAGTTGTCTACGCTCTATGTGGACAAAAAAATGCCAGTTGTGTTTGCTGATGGATCTTTAATGCCTTTCACAGTCCCACAAAATAAAGACAATGGCAAGCATCCTTTCTTTAGCACCTGTAATGACTGTAGACTGTGCTTTTTATTGCATTATCTCATGAGACTTTATCAAATAGAGACTGTTACAATGTTCATTTTACAGATCAGAACTCTGAGGCTCTTCAAAGGGTTGGTTAGTTTATCTAAGATTCTACAGCTAAATAAGTAATAGAATCAGGAGAAGATCTCCTATGCATCAGGCTCCATGATCCATGCTCTGTCATTCAGTGCAAATTTGTTGACCTCATGATTGCTAACACTTAAAGATATTTGAATAAATACTGTTTAAGTCATTTTAATTAATTAATTATCCACTAACTTATTCTATACATAATTTTTGAGTATCTATCCCTGTCTAGGCAGTGTGATCTATCAGCAAACAAAACACCCCTGCATCCTATTCTCATGGAATTTATATTCTGATTTGGGAGCTAGACAATAAATAAATAAGCAAACAAATACATAAATAGTTAAAATTTGATAGAAATTATAAAATTATTAAAAACTTAGCTGAAAAGAGGAGAATCATAATTAACGGTGAAAACCTGAAGCCCTTTGCTTTACATTCAGGAACACGACAGGGCTGCCCCTATCACCTCTGCTTTTCAACATCGTGTTGGAAGTCCTTGCCAGAGCAATCAGGCAAGAGAAAGAAATAAAAGGCATCCAAATTGGAAATGAAGAAGTTAAATTATCACTCTTTGCAGATGACATAATGCTATATATAGAAAACCTTAAAGATTCCACCAAAAAGATATTAAAAACAATAAATGAATACAGTAAAGTTGCCGGCTACAAAATCAACGTACAAAAGTCCATTGCATTCCTATATACTAACAAAGAAATCTCAGAAAAACAAATTAAATAAACACAATTCCTTTTGCAATTGCAACAAAAAGAATAAAATACCTAGGAATAAACTTAACCAAAGATGTGAAAGACCTATATGCCCAAAACTATAAGACATTTTTGAAAGAAACTGAAGAAAACACAAAGAAATGGAAAGACGTTCCATGCTCATGGACTGGAAAAAACAACATAGTTAAAATGGCCATATTACCCAAAGCAATATACAGATTTAATGCAACCCAATCAAAATCCCAATAGCATTTTTTAAAGAGATAGAACAAAAAATCATCAGATTTGTTTGGAACCACAAAAGACCCCAAATAGCCAAAGCAATCTTAAGAAAAAAGAACAATGCTGGAGATATCACACTCCCTGACTTTAGCTTGTACTACAGGGCAACAATAATCAAAACAGCATGGCATTGGCAGAAAAACAGACATAAACCAATGGAATAGAATTGAGAACCCAGAAATAAAGCCACATATATATGGACAGATAATTTTTGACAAAGAAATGAAAAACATACAATGGAGAAAGGCAGCCTCTTCAAAAAATGGTGCTGGGAGAATTGGAAAGCCACGTGCAAAAGAATGAAACTGGACTGCTATCTGTCACCATGTACCAAAATCAATTCAAAATGGATCAAAGACTTAAGCATAAGACCTGAAACAATAAACTGCATAGAAGAAAACATAGGTACTAAACTTATGGACCTTGGGTTCATGGAGCATTTTATGAATTTGACTCCAAAGGCTAGGGAAGTAAAAGCTAAAATAAATGAATGGGACTATATCAAACTTAAAAGCTTCTGCACAGCAAAAGAAACCACTAACAAAATAAAGAGGCAACCAAGTGAATGGGAGATTTTTGTAAACAGTGCCTCTGATAAGGGGCTAATATCCAAAATATACAAGGAACTCATACAACTGAACAACAAAAACCAAACAACCCAATTGAAAAATGGGCAGAGGACCTGAAGAGACATTTCTCCAAAGAGGACATACAAATGGCAAATAGATATATGAAAAAATGCTTAACATCACTAATCATCAGAGAAATGCAAATAAAAACCACAATGAGATATAACCTCACTTCAGTCAGAATGGCTATCATCAACAAGACAAATAGTAACAAATGTTGGAGAGGTTGTGGAGAAAAAGGAACCCTCATACACTTTTGGTGGGAATGCAGATGGGTGCAGCCACTATGGAAGGTAGTGTGGAAGCTCCTCAAAAAATTAAGAATAGAATTACCATATGACCCAGCAATCCCTCTCTTGGGTATCTACCCAAAAAATCTGAAAACATTTATCCATAAAGACACGTGTGCTCCAATGTTCATTGCAGCTTTATTTACGGTGGCCAAGACATGGAAACAACCAAAACGTCCTTCGACAGATGAATGGATAAAGAAGTTGTGGTATATATATACACAATGGAATACTATTCAGAGGTAAGAAAAGATGAAATAGGACCATTTGTGACAACATGGATGGATCTTGAGATTATAATGCTAAGCGAAATAAGTCAGACAGAAAAAGTAGACAACCATATGATTTCACTGATATGTGGTATATAAACCAAAACCAACAAAAGAACAAGACAAGCAAATGAGAAACAAAAACTCATAGACACAGACAATAGTTTAGTGGTTACCAGAGCGTAAGGGGTGGGGGGGTGGTAGATGAGGGTAAATGGGATCAAATATATGGTGATGGAAGGAGAACTGACTCTAGGTGATGAACACACAATGTGGTTTATAATTGATGTATTACAGAATTGTACACCTGCAATCTATGTAATTTTACTAACAATTGTCACCCCAATAAACTTTAATTAAAAAAAAGAGGAGAATATTGTAGGCACAGTGGGAAGGGGCCATTGCGATAGTAAAGGACTATTGTAAGTGGGATGTGTAATAAGACCAAACGGATTAGATGGTGTCTTGGGGGTCGTCTGGCGGGGTCTCTGCTCCCGCTTCCCACATAAGAATGCAGGACATGGCTAGGCCAAAAAGGAACACCCACGGAGCCATAAGTAGGGGGGGTCATACTACTATATTCTCACTGGCAGCACTATAGTCTCACTGGAGGCTGGATCCACACTGTCCGCAACCCGCCATCCTAACTGCAATCCACGCTTGCTAGCTCAGCCACCATCTTCTTGCTAGCCCCCATTTTCCTGCTAGCGTAGCCACAGCAGTTATATTAGTGGCCAATGGCTCACTGGTTACAGCTGACGGCCAACTAGCCACAGCTGATGGCCATCCAATCACAGTTAATGGCCATTTACTACCTGAGCCAGCACCTTTCTATGTGAGGCCGAGAGCCTGGAAACTGCTTTCTGGGGTTCTGTCCCCACACTCCATCCCTACAGGCTCTCACCTCACAATCTATGCGACAAGCGTCTTCCGCGAGGGGCCCTGTGCGAGAAGCCTGGAGGTGAATGCAATATCCTGGGCACAGCTAGGCTCTCTGGGCACAGCCAGGGTTTCTCAGGGCGCCACCAGTACTTCTGGGCACAGCCAGACTTCCTGCGCTTCTTAGGGTACCACTAGTTTCCCTGGGTACAGCCAGGGTTTCTCAGGGCACCACCAGTACTTCTGGGATGGCCAGACTTCCTGGGCTTCTTAGGGTACCACTAGTTTCCCCGGGCACAGCCAGGGTTTCTCAGGGCACTGCCACTCTCTCTCTGGGCACAGCCAGACTTCCTGGACTCAGCCAGGGTTCTCAGGGCACTGCCACTCTCTCCAGGCACAGCCAGACTTCCTGGACAAATCCAGGGGTCTCAGGGCATTGCCACTCTCTCTGGGCCTCTCAGGGCACTGTGCTGGAACAACAGCAGCTCACAGTCAAGGTGCTTAATATTGTCGATGGCGGTTGGTCAAGACACAAAAGCAAACATCCAACAGTTCCACTACATGGTGGTGTGTTCCCAAGCAAACAGTCAAAAGGTCCATTAAATTAGGGTTGGAAGGCAATTCCCCATAGTCCATAGTCATTCACCAGGGCTGTCCTGGGGGTGAGGGACGACCTTGACCTCACCCTCATCTCCCATGGAGGACTCAGCAAGCGTTTCCTCCTGTTACTACAAGTTCCGCATCCGGGCTGCCTCAGCAAGCACTTCCCAGCCCACAGGGCGGCAATGTCCTTCACTTTCTCCGTCTTATGCTGGTTGGGGAACCATCCACGTCTTTCCACCCCTCCATGGGGGTGCAGTTCTCCAGTAGCTGCACAGCTTTTCCTGTGCTAGTGGGAGAACTGTCCACGTCCTCCCACCCCTCCACGGGGGTCCAGGTCTCCGGCAGCTACTCCTCCTGGTCTTCCAGAGACTGAGTGATCATAGGCACAAACTGCTCCACTGCCCTTCAGAGAGCTTTGGCCAACACCATGCCCTGCTCACTGTGCCATTTGTCATGTGGGGAGTCATGGGGGAGACCCTGCTCGCTGCGCCAGTTGTCATGCAGGGTGTCATGCAGGGTCTCTGCTCCGGCTCCCTGCACAAGAACACAGGTGTCGTGTGGGGTGGCCTGTGGGGTCTCTGCTGCCACTCCCCACATAAAAACGCAGGATATGGTGAGGCCAAAAAGGAACACCCACGGCGCCATAAGTAGGGGAGTCATACTACTATATTCTCGCGGGCAGCACTATAGTCTCACTGGAGGCTGGATCCACATTGCCACATTGTCCACAACCCGCCATCCTAACTGCAATCCGCGCTTGCCAGCTCAGCCACCATCTTCTAGCTAGCCCCCCAGTTTTCTGCTAGCGTAGCCACAGCAGTTCTATTAGTTGCCAATGGCTCACTGGTTACAGCTGACGGCCAACTAGCCACAGCTGATGGCCATCCAATCTCAGTTGATGGCCATTTACTACCTGAACCAGCATCTTTCTATGTGAGGCTGAGAGCCTGGAAACTGCTTTCTGGGGCTCTGTCCCCACAAATGGTCTTTAAGCTGAGCCTGAACCTGAGCTATCAATACACTGGTGGAGGAAAGAAGATTCCTGGCAGTGTGAATAGGCTTGATGTTCAAGGAACTGAAAACAGATCCAGTGTGGATAGAACATATTTTGGTAGGAGAAGTTTCTAGATGAGGTTGGAGGGAGAGGCAGAGAAGAGAACACACAAAGTTTTAGATGCTATAATAGTGAAGTTGGGTCTTATTCTGAGTTCAGTGGGAAATTACCGGAGCTTTAAGAGCAATGACAAGACTTATAACAGAATACTCTTGTTGCTAGGCAGAGAATACTTCGGGACGAGTTTGAAGGCTGTTGTGCATAGATCAGAAAAGATGATGGTGGCCTGGCCTAAGAAGGTCCCTTTAGAGTTTGGGAAAAGTGGACATATTTGAGGGCTATTCTGGCAATAGATTGAGAGGGCTCACTGATGGATTACACAGACCAAGGCAGTTGGGGAAGGAAAGAGAAGGATCAAAAAGAGAATCCTGTGTTTCTACATTGAACAACTGGTGGGGCCATTTACCCACATGGATAAGATTGAATGAATTGCATGGTCAAGTTTGGGTGGAAGCAGTAATCAAATTCTTGTTTGTATATGCTGTATGAGGTGCCTATGAGATATGCCTGCAGAGATGTCAGTGGGATTTTACCTATGCAAGTCTGGAATTCAGGGAAGAGTTTTGGCCAGGACATGTAAATTTAAGTCATTTAGCATCTAAATGTCCTTATCCCAAAACAATATATTTCCATCACACTTATATTTATTCCAACATCCCTGATACTGAGGGTTTTTTTAGAACCACATTTTAATTTTTAAAAATTATACCTAACATTCAATATTATTTTATATTAGTTTCAGATGTATAGCATAGTGGTTAGACATTTATGTAATTTATCAAGTGATTCCCCTTGATAAGTCTAACACCACCTGGCACTATACAGAGTTATAATATTATAGACTATATTCCCTATGCTGTACTTTACATCTCCACGACTATTTTGTAACTAACAATTTGTATGTCCTACTCCCTTCACCTTTTCACTCAGTCCCATGCCCCCCCACCTGCCAACCATCAGTTTGTTCTCTGTATGTATGAATCTGTTTCTGTTTTGTTTGTTCATTTATAAAGTTCTTTAGATTTCACATACTGTATAAGTAAAGTCATATGGTATGTCTTTCTCTGTCTGACTTATTTCCTTTTTTCCCCATGACTTATTTCACTTAGCATAATACCCTCTAGGTCTATCCATGTTGTCGTAAATATAAGATTTCATTCTTTTTTATGGCTGAGTAATATTCTATTGCACGTATGTAACATTTTTTCTTTATCCAATAGTCAATTGATGGACACTTCAGTTGATTCCATTACTTGGCTATTGTAAATAACACTGCAGTGAAAATAGGGATACATGTTTCTTTTCAATTAGTGTTTTGGATTTCTTCTGATGAACACCCAGAAGTGGAATTGCTGGATCATAAGGTAGTTCTAGTTTCAATTTTTTGAGCAACCTCCATACTGTTTTCCACAGTGGCTGCACCAATTTGCAATCCCACCAACAGTGCACGAGGGTTCCCTTTCCTTCATATTCTCATCAACACTTGTTTGTTGATTTATTGATGATGGCCATTCTGACAGGAGTGAGGTGGCATCTCATTGCAGCTTTAATTTGCATTTCTCTGATGATTAGTGATGTTGAGTACTTTTTCTTAAGTCTATTGGCCATCGGAATGTCCTCTTTGGAGAAATGTCAATTCAATTCCTCTGCACATTTTTTAATGGGATTGTATGTTTTTTATATTAAAGTTATATGAAGGCTTTATAATTTTTGATATTAAACCCTTATTAGATGTATCATTGGCAAATATTTTCTCCCAATTGGCATGTTGTCTTTTCATTTTGTTGATGTTTTCCTCTCCTGTGCAAATACTTTTTAATTTGACGTAGTCACATTTGTTTATTTTTTCCTTTTTTGTTTTTGTTTCCTTCACCCAAGGAGATATATCACCAAAATTATTACTAAAAGTAATATCAGAAAGTTTACTGCCTATGTTTCTTTCTAGAAGTTTTATGGTTTAGAGTCTTATATTTAAGTCTTTAACCCATTTTGAGTTTATTCTTGTATATGGTATGAAAAAGTTATCCAATTTCATTCTTTTTGCATGTTCCTGCCCAGTTTTCCCAATAATTTATTCAAAACACTGTCTTTAATCCATTGTATATTCTGTTTCCTTTGTCCTAGATTAATTGACATAGATTATGCACGGATTTATTTCTGGGCTTTCCATTCTGTTCCATTGATCTATTTGTCTGTTTTTTTTATGCCAATACCACGCTGTTTTGATTACTATATCCTTATAGCATAGCTTCATATATGGTAGCACGATACCTCCAACTTTCTTCTTGTTTTTCAAAATTGTGGTGGCTATTTGGGGTGTTTTACGGTTCCATATAAATTTAGGGTTATTTTCTAGGGTTATTTTAGGGTTCTAGATCTGTGAAAAATGACATTGGTATTTTGATAGGGATTGCATTGAATCTATAGATTGCTTTGGTTAGTATGGACATTTTAACAATGTTAACTCTTCCTATCCATGAGCACTATATAGCCTTTTATGTACTTGTATCTTCCTCAATTTCTTTATTCAATATCTTACAGTTTTCTGAGTACATGTCTTCTACCTCCTTGGTTAAATTTCTTCCTAGGTATTTTATTTTTCTTGGTGCAATTGTAAATGGGATTGTTTTCTTAATTTCTCTTTCTGATAGTTCATTATTGGTATATACAAATGCAACCAATTTCTAAATATTAATTTTGTATTCTGCTACTTTACTGAATTTATTTATCAGTTTTAATAGTTTTTTGATTGAATCTTTAAGGTTCTTTATGTGTAGCATCATGTCATCTGTAAATAATGACCGTTTTACTTCCTCCTTTCCAATTTGGATGGCTTTTATTTTTTTTTTTTTCTTGTCTGATTACTGTGGCTAGGACTTCCACTACTATGTTGAGTAAAAAGGATGAAAGTGGACATTCTTGTCTTGTTCCTGATCTTAAGGGAAGTGTTTTTAGGTTGTCACTGTTGAGTATGATGTTAACTGTGTATTTGTCATATATGGCCTTTATTATGTTGAGGTGTTTCCTGTATTCCCACTTTGCTGAGAATATATATATATGATGTTGAATTTTTTCAAATGCTTTTTCTGCATCTATTGATATGATCATATGATTTTTATCTTTCATTTTGTTTATGTAGTGTGTCATGTTAATTGTTTTGTGTATATTGAAACAAACTTGCCTCCCATGAATAAGTCCCATTTGGTCATGGGGTATAATCTTTTTAACATATTGCTGAATTCACCTTGCTAATATTTTGCTGAGGATTTTTGCATCTGTGTTCATCAGGGATATTGGCCATAATTTTCTTTTCTTGTAGTGCCTTTGTCTGGTTTTGGAATCAGGATAATGCTGGCTTCACAAAATGAGCTTGGGAGCCTTTGCTCCTCTTGAATTTTGTGGACTACTTTAAGAAGGATAGGTGTTAATTCTTCTTTGAATGTTTGGTAAAATCTGGCCCAGGACTTTTGTTTGTTGGGAGTTTTTTTTACTACTTATTCAATTCTGTTAGTCGTACTCAATCTGTTCAGATTTTCTATTTCTTCTTGATTCAGCTTTCGAAGCCTTGTATGTTTCTAGGAATGTATCGATTTCTTCCAGAATGTCCAGTTTGTTGGCATATAATTGTTCATAGTATGTTCTTATATCCTTTGAATTGCTGTGGTGTCAATTTTTACTTCCCCTCTTTCATTTCTGATTTTATTTATTTGAGTCCTCTCTCTTTTGTTCTTGATGAATCTAGTTAAAAATTTATCAATTTTGATTGTCTTTTCAAAGAAACAGCTCTTGGTCTCATTGATCTTTTATATAATTTTTTAGACTCTATTTCGTCTATTTCCACTCTGATCTTTATTATTTCCTTCCTTCTACTCACTTTGGGCTTTATTTGTTCTTCTTTCTCTAGTTCCTCTAAGTGTAAGGCTACATTGTTTATTTGAGATTTTTCTTTTTTATTGATGCCTGACTTGCTATGAATTTCTCTCTCAGATTCCTTTCTCTGTGTCCCATAAATTTTGAGTCATTGTGTTTTCATTTTCTTATGTCTCAAGGTATACTTTGATTTCTTTTTTGATTTCATTGTTAACCAATTCATTGTTTAGTAGCATGTCATTTAGCCTCCATGTGTTTGTGTGTAATTCAGTTTTTTTCTTTTAATTGATTTCTAGTTTCATATAATTGGGGTCAGAGAAGATGCTTGGTATGATTTCAATCTTCTTAAATGTATGGGGATTTGTTTTGTGGCCTAACATGTAGTCTATGCTGGAAAATATTCTGTGGGTGATTGAAAATAATGTATAGTTTCCTACTTTGGGGTAAAATGCTGTGAAAATATAAATAAATTCATCTGGTCTAATATGTCATTTAAGGTTGCTGTTTTCTTGATTTTCTGTCTGGACAATCCATCCATAGATGTGAATGGGGTGTTAAAATTCTCTACAAGTACTGTGATACTGTCAATATCTCCCTTTATTTCAGTCAACATTTGCTTTATGAATTTAGATGCTCCTATGTTGGATGTGTAAATATTTAAAGGGTTCTATCCTCTTGTTAGATTGATTCCTTTATCATTATAAAGTGTCCTTCTTTGTCTCTTCTTATAGCCTTTATTTAAAGTCTATTTTTGTCTGGTATAACTATTGCTATCCCAGCTTTTCCTTAATTTCCATTTTCCTAAAATATCTTTTTCCATCCCTTTAATTTCAATCTGTGTCTTTCAATATGAAACAGTCCTTTTATAGACAGCATATGTATTGGTGTTGCTTTCTTATTCATTCAACCACTTTATGTCTTTTGATTGGAGCATTTAGCCCACTTACATTTAATGTAATTATTGCTAGGTATGTAGTTATTGCCGTTTTTAAATTTGTATTAATGTTGTTTGTTTCTTTTTCTTAAAGAAGTCCCTTTAGCATTTATTGTAATACTAGTTTGGTTGTGATGAATTCTTTCAGTTTTTTTCCTGTCTGGAAGCTCTTCTGATTTTAAATTATAGCCTTTCTGAGTAGAGTAATCTTGGTTGTAGGTCCTTTGTTTTCATCACTTTGAGTATTTTGTGCCTGTCCTTGCTGGCCTGGAAAGTTTCTGTTGACAAATCAGCTGACAGTGTTATGGGAGCCCACTTGTAGGTAACTACCTGCATTTCTCCTGCTGCTCTTAAGATTCTCTCTTTGTCTTTAAGCATTGGTATTTTAATTATGATGTGTCTCAGTTTGGGTCTCTTTGGGTTCATCTGGTTTGGGAGTCTCTGAACTTATTGGACTTGTATGTCTGCTTCCTTCGCCAGGTTAGGGAAGTTTTCAGTCATTATTTCATCAAATAGGTTTTTAAAACTGTTGTTCCCTCTCTTCTTCTTCTGGTACTCTTATGATGCAAATGTTGGTACCCTTGATGTTGCCCCAGAGTTTCTTAAAACTATTCTCATTTTTAAAATTCTTTTTGCTTTTCTTTTTTTTTTTTTATTGGGGTGACAATTGTTAGTAAAATTACATAGATTTCAGGTGTACAATTCTGTATTACATCATCTATAAATTCCATTGTGTGTTCAACACCCAGAGTCAGTTTTCCTTCCATTACTATATATTGGATCCCCCTTACCCTCATCTCCCACCACCCACCCCCTTGCCCTCTGGTAACCACTAAACTATTATCTGTGTCTATGAGTTTTTGTTTCTCATTTGTTTGTCTTGTTCTTTTGTTGTTTTAGGTTTATATACCACATATCAGTGAAATCATATGGTTCTCTGCTTTTTCTGTCTGACTGATTTCACTTAGCATTATACTCTCAAGATCCATCCATGTTGTCACAAATGGTCCTATTTCATCTTTTCTTACCTCTGAATAGTATTCCATTGTGTATATATACCACAACTTCTTTATCCATTCATCTATCGAAGGACATTTTGGTTGTTTCCATGTCTTGGCCACCGTAAATAAAGCTGCAATGAACATTGGAGCACATGTGTCTTTATGGATAAATGTTTTCAGATTTTTGGGGTAGATACCCAGGAGAGGGACTGCTGGGTCATACGGTAATTCTATTTGTAATTTTTTGAGGAACCTCCACACTGCCTTCCATAACAGCTGCACCAGTCTGCGCTCCCACCAACAGTTTATAAGGGTTCCTTTTTCTCCACAGCCTCTCCAACACTTGTTACTATTTGTCTTGTTGATAATAGTCATTCTGACTGGGGTGAGGTGATAATCTCATTGTGGTTTTTATTTGCATTTCTCTGATGATTAGTGATATTGAGCATTTTTTCATATGTCTATTTGCCATTTGTATGTCCTCTTTGGAGAAATGTCTCTTCAGGTCCTGTGCCCATTTTTCAATTGGGATGTTTGTTTTCTTGTTGTTGAGTTTCATGAGTTCCTTGTATATTTTGGATATTAGCCCCTTATCGGAGGCACTGTATGAAAATATCTTCTCCCATTCAGTAGGTTGCCTATTTATTTTGTCGATGGTTTCTTTTCCTGTGCAGAAGATTTTAAGTCTCATATACTCCCATTCGTTTATTTTAGCTTCTACTTTCATTGCCTTTGGAGTCAAATTCATAAAATGCTCTTTGAACCCAAGGTCCATCAGTTTAGTACCTATGTTTTCTTCTATGCAGTTTATTGTGTCAGGTCTTATGCTTAACTCTTTGATCCATTTTGAATTAATTTTGGTATATGGTGACAGGTAGCAGTCCAGTTTCATTCTTTTGCACATGGCTATCCAATTCTCCCAGCACCATTTATTGAAGAGGCTGTCTTTCCTCCATTGTATATTTTTAGCTTCTTTGTCAAAAATTATCTGTCCATGTTTATGTGGTTTTATTTCTGGGTTCTCAATTCTATTCCATTGGTTTATGTGTCTGTTTTTCTGCCCATGCCATGCTGTTTTGATTATTGTAGCCCTGTAGTACAAGCTAAAGTCAGGGAGTGTGATATTTCCAGTATTGTTCTTTTTTCTTAAGATTGCTTGGGCTCTTCAGGGTCTTTTGTGGTTCCAAACAAATCTGATGAGTTTTTGTTCTACTTCTTTAAAAAATACCATTGGGATTTTTACGGGGATTGCATTAAATCTGTATATTGCTTTGGGTAATATGGCCATTTTAACTATGTTGATTCTTTCAATCCATGAGCACGGAATGTCTTTCCGTTTCTTTGTGTCTTTTTCAATTTCTTTCAAAAATGTCTTATAGTTTTCAGCATATAGGTCCTTCACATCTTTGGTTAAGTTTATTCCTAGGTATTTTATTCTTTTTGCTGCCATTGCAAAAGGAATTGTTTCTTGTATTGCTTTTTCTGATATTTCATTGTTAACATATAGGAATGCAATGGACTTTTGTACATTGATTTTGTAGCCAGCGACTTTACTATATTCGATGATCATTTCTAATAGGTTTATGGTGGAGTCTTTAGGGTTTTCTATACATAGCATCATGTCATGTGCAAAGAGTGATAATTTAACTTCTTCATTCCCAATTTGGATGCCTTTTATTTCTTTGTCTTGCCTGATTGCTCTCGCAAGGACTTCCAACACTATGTAGAAAAACAGAAGTGATAGGGGACAGCCCTGTCGTGTTCCTGAACACAGAGCAAAGGGCTTCAGTTTTTTCACCATTAATTATGAGATTAGCTGAGGGCTTGTCATATATGGCCTTTATTATGTTAAGGTATTTTCCTTCTATACCTATTTTATTAAATGTTTTAATCATAAATGGATGTTGTATCTTGTCAAATTCTTTTTCTGCATCAATTCATATAATCATATGATTTTTGTCCTTTATTTTGTTTATGTGATGTATCACATTGATGGATTTGCGGATGTTGAACCATTCTTGTGCCCCTGGGATGAACCCCACTTGGTCATGATGAATAATCATTTTAATGCATTGTTGTATTCGATTTGCTAGAATTTTGGTCAGGATTTTTCCATCTGTATTCATCAGAGATATTGGTGTCTAGTTTTCTTTTATTGTGTTGTCCTTACCACGTTTTGGTATCAGGGTGATGTTAGCCTCATAAAATGAGTTAGGGAGTACTGTCTCTTCTTCAAATTTTTGGAAGAATTTGTGCAGGATTCGTATTAGTTCCCCTTTGAAGGTTTGGTAGAATTCACTAGTGAAGCCATCTGGTCCCAGACTTTTGCTTTTGGGAAGGTTTTGGATGACTGATTCAATTTTGTTACTGGTGATCGGTCTGTTTAGATTTTCCAGTTCTTCATGGTTCAGCCTTGGAAGGCTATTTGTTTCTAAGAACTTGTCCATTTCTTGTAGGTTATTGAATTTCGTGGCATATACTCCTTCATAGTATTCTTGAATGAGCCTTTGTATTTCTGTGGTGTCCGTGATAACTTCCCCTTTTACATTTCTGATTTTGTTAATCAGTGTCTTCTCTCTTTTTATCTTAGTGAGACTAGCCAAGGTTTCGTCAATTTTGTTAATCTTTTCAAACAACTAGGTCTTTCTCACATTAATTTTTTCTATTGTCTTTTTGTTCTCTATTTCATGTAGTTCTGCTCTGATTATTGTTATTTCCTTTCTTCTGCTGCCCTTGGGTTTCACTTGTTCTTCTTTTTCTAGTTCTTTAAGGTGTAACATGAGGTTATTTATTTGGGAGTTTTCTTGTTTCTTGAGACAGGCCTATGATGACATAATTTTCCCTCTTACAATTGCTTTCGCTTCATCCCCAAAATTTTGGCAGGATGTATTTTCATTGTCATGTCTTTCTATGTATCTTTTGATCTCTCCTCTAACTTGTTCTTTGACCCAGTCGTTCTTTAAAAGTATGTTGTTTAATCTCCATGTACTTGTGTTTTTTCCTGCTTTCATTTTGCAGTTGATATCCAATTTCAAAGCCTTGTGATCAGAGAATATGCTTGGTATGATTTCAATCATCTTAAATTTGCTGAGGCTGATTTTATGTCCCAATATATGGTCTATCCTTGAGAATGTTCCATGTACACTAGAAAAGAATGTATAGTCTGATGTTTTAGGATGAAGTGCTCTATATATGTCAATTATGTCCATTTCATCTAATGTGTCATTTAGGGCTGCTATTTCATTATTTATTTTCTGTTTGGAAGATCTATCCATAGCTGTCAATGATGTCAGCTAGTATAATTTAAGTCCCCTAGTATAATTGTGTTTTGCTCAATTTCTCCCTTTAGTTCTGTTAGTAGTTGCTTGGTGTATTTCGGTGCTCCCTGATTGGGGGTATAAATATTGATGACTGTTATGTCTTCTTGTTGTACAGTCTCCTTTACCATTATGAAATGTCCACCTTTGTCTCTTGTTTTTTTTTCACCCTGAAGTCTGTTTCATCTGATATCATTATGGCTACACCTGATTTTTCTCTGGGTACCATTTGCTTGGAGTGTCAGTTTCCACCCTTTCACTTTGAGTCTATGTTTGTCCTTGTAGCTGAGCTGTGTCTCTTGAAGACAGCATATGGTTGGGTTTAGTTTTTTGATCCAATCTGCTACTCTGTGCCTTTTTATTGGTGAGTTCAGTCCATTTACATTTAGGGTGATTATTGATATGTGAGGATTTCCTTTCATTCTATCTTTAGTTTTCTGGTAAGGCTGTGTCTCCATTGTTTCTTTGCCTTTTTGTTGTTGTCTATTATTTCTGTACAGTGGTATTCTATGATGTTTACCTCTATTTCTTCTTTTGTTACAGTATATATTTCAGTTCTGGATTTTTTTGAGTGGTTATCCTTAAGTTTATGTAAATAAAAGTTTGATATTTAGAGTATTCCATTATCTTCAGCACGCTTATTTTCTCCATTCCCATATTCCGGTTCAGGCCTTTACTCTCCCCCTTTTTGAGTTTTGGTTGCCACAAATTGTCCCTGTTGATGGTGGTCGAATAGCCTCCTTTAGTATTTCTTGTAGTGCAGGTTGTGTATTAGAAAATTCCCTCAGCTTCTTTATGTCTGGAAAGGTATTTATTGCTCCTTCATATGTAAAGGATATCTTTGCTGGATATATTATTCTGGCTCATAATTTCTCTCTTTCAATAGTTTGAATATTTGGTTCCACTCTCTCCTGGCTTGTAGAGTTTCTGCTGAAAAATCTCATGATAAGCTAATGGGCTTTCCTTTGAAAGTTACCGTCTTCTTTTCCCTGGCTGCCTTGAGGATTATTTCTTTGTCGTTGATTTTAGACAGCTTCAATACAATGTGCCTTGGAGAAGGCCTGTTGGGATTGAGGTAATTAGGTGTTCTATTTGCTTCTTGGATTCAAGGGTCCAGTTCTGTCCACAAGTTTGTGAAGTTCTCATCGACAATTTGTTTGAATATATTCTCTGTTCCCTTCTCTCTTTCTTCTCCTTCTGGTATGCCCATTATTGTTATATTGCTCTTTCTGATGGAGTCAGAAAGTTCTTATAGAGTTCTTTCATTTCTTTTAAGTCTCTTTCTCCTTCCATCTGTGTAATTTCCAGGTTTCTATCTTCAATGTCACTGATAGTTTCCACCATCTGATCAACTCTACTACCTAAGCTGGTTATTTCAATCTTAATTTTTTTCTATTGGGATCTTAATCTCCAGAAATTCTATTTGGTTCTTTTTAAAAATTTCAATTTCTTTGGTATAATGCTCATGTTGTTCTTTGATTGTGTTTTTTGAGTTCATTAAACTGCCTTTCTGTGTTTTCTTGCATCTCGTTGAGTTTTTTCAGAACTGCAATCTTGAATTCTCTGTCATTTAAGTCACATATTTCCATATCTTTAAGTTCCTTTTCTGGAGACTTTTCACTTTCTTTCTGAGCTGTCTTGTTGCCTTTGTTATTCATGGCAATTTCTGATTTATTATTTCTCTTCCTAGACTTCTACAGGAGTGGCTTCTGCAACAGGTTAATAGGAAGAGGTATTTCTTTTGTTTTCCAGTACTTGTTTGTAGAATGTTTTATTTTCTCTCCAACTGCAGGTGTTTTTTTTTTTTCTCTCTCTCTCACATGGTAGTGTTATGTTTTCTCTGCACTATTCCAGCTTCTCGCACAATGGGCGGATTTCCTGGGAGACGGGCTTCTCCTCTGTTAATAGTTTGCCTGGGTCGCAGGGCGCAGTGACCCTGTGGGTATGCAGAGAGCTTTTGAAGTTCCAAAGCTCTTCCTGCACCAGTTTCAGAGCCCCTGTGTTTCAGCAGTTCTGTTTAGTCCTGCAGGGATCTGCCCAGATAGGTGGGGTCGGGGGTGGGGTGAGTTGTGAGAGGTGGCCCAGAGCAATGACATCGACCACCACCACAGCCAGTCCTGCTTCCACATCTCCCTCCCCTTTGCTGGAACTAGTTGGGCTGCGAATCTGTGTCTGCGGTCCACAGTTCTCAGAACAGCAAATATTCTGTTCTTTTGATCTGACACTGCTACTGTTCCACTTCTAGCACCGGACAGTTGGGAGCAGGGCGAGCTCTGGGAGGGTAGGGAGTGGGCGGCTAGTCTCAGTGCCTAAGGCTTCTGTTCTTTGCTCAGCAGTGAGGGCTTAAACCACCACCACTCTTTTTAGCCTTCTTCCCTCAGTCTTTTCTCCGCGGTCTCTGCCGTGAGTGGTGGGTTCAGCTGTGTTATATGCTGCCCCCTCAGCCCTGTGGGACTTAAGCGGAGCCCTAGCAGTCCGAGTTCTTCCCTTTCCCGCATCTGCGGTTGTTCCAGGGTGCAGTGAGCTCGGAGCACTGAGGTAGGTCTGCGTCTTGCGCCCGCGTGGCTCCGTCTCCACACTTCTCCCTTCTCTCCTCCCCTGCTCATGCGATTCGCCCACCTTTAGGTGAATTCAGTAGTGGGCCTCTTCGTCTTGCCTGTCTGCTGTGCAGGGAGTCCTTTGTGGAGTAATTGTTTTTCGATTATTTGTAAATTCCAGGGGAGCTTTACAGAGGCTCACCTCATGCCGCCATTTTGATCGAATCTTTGCTTTTCTGAATGGGTGTTTTCTGCTACCTTGTCTTCCGAATCACTGATTCGATCCTCTGCTTATCTAATCTGCTGTTGATTCCTACTAGTGTATTCTTCATTTCAGTTTTTGTATTTCTCATTTCTGATTGGTTCTCTCTCTCTCTCTCTCTCTCTCTCTCTCTCTCTCTCTCTCTCTCTCTCTGGTTTCTATGTCTTTTTTATTTTTACTATCTCTTCATTGAAGTTCTCACTGGGTTGATCTATTCTTCTCCTGAGTTCACTTACCATCCTTATAACCAGTGTTTTGAACTCTATCTGGTAAAATACTTGACTCCATTTCATTTAGTTCTTTTTCTGGAGCTTTCTACTATTTGTTTGTTTGTTTGTTTTTTTGTATGTTTGTTTTTTTGTTTTCTGTTATTTGGGACATGTTTTTTGTCCTCTCATTTTGACTCCTTCTCATGTGGTTTTTTTTCTATGTATTTGGTAGCTCTGTTATGTCTTCCAGTCTTGACAGAGTGGTCTTATGTAGTAGGTGTTCTGTGATGCCCAGTGGCACAGTCTCTCCAGTTACCTGAGCCAGGAATTCCAGGAGTGTCTCTTGGGTGAATTTTGTGTAATTTGTGTAATTGAGCCTTGATTGCTGTTTGCTCATCAGTCATTGGGGTTGAACCTCAGGCTTGTTGGCTGGGAGGAATTGTTATGACCACAGCATGGGCTGACCCCATGGAGTGGGATTCAACCTAGTGGGGCTCTGGTGCCTCCTGAGACCACCCTTTGGGTGTGGCATTTATGGAGCTAATCAGGTGAGCAAACATACTGGGTATGTTTGTTCTGGGGCCTCCTGGGAAGGGCTATGTGCAGGCCAGGGTCAACTGTTGCCTTTGCGCAGCCTGATGCCACCTGGTAGGAACTACAAAGTGATCTGCAGTTGGCAGCTGCTTGTTCTGGGCCCAGAGTTGTTTGGGAGAGGCCACGTTGAGACTCAAGTTTGGCTGCCAGCCATGCTCAGCCTGGGTCCACTCAGCAAAATGCACAGGGCACAGTGAGGTCAGCCGTCACTTGCCCAAGGTCTGCCGACCTTGGGGAGTTTTAAGAAAGCTTGCAGCATGAGCTGAGTCTGCTGATGAAGCACAGCCACTGAAAGAGCCAAGGGCAGGGTGCAAGTTGAGTGGAGTGGCATCTCAGGGAGTCACCAGGGTGGGGTGAGTGGTGTTCGCCAGGTTAATGCAGGTTCAGGTTTGGTGCCTACCTGCCCCTGCAGGCTACAAGAGGGGAGGGCTCAACACAGGGACAATGGAAGCCCTCACTCCAAAGCCATGCAATTCACTTTCTCTTCATAGGTCTCTGGCACCTTTTGAGCCTCTGTCCCTTCGCTGGAGCTCAGGGTGAGTGCCTGTGAGCCACTGAGTCTGTGTGTGGGCCCTTTAAGAGGACACCTGGGTTTCCAGCAGTCAACATTTCACTGGGACAGGACAGGATTGCTGTTGATCTTCACAGCCAGCTGGTGTGGGGACTACTTTTCCTGGCACTGGATCCCTGGGTTGGGGAGCCTGGTGTGGGGCTAGGACTCCTCACTCCTCAGTGGGGACATGTGGAGCTGAGATATCTCTCCCAATTTTCAACCACCACATGTGAGTGTGGGACCAGCCTGTTTCATGTACCTGCCCCTCCTACCAGACTCGATGTGGTCTCTTAGTTATAGGAGTTTTGTTCAGCTAGTTTTTAGGTAGTTCTCCAGGTTAATTGCTCTTTAATTTAGTTGTAGTTTTGACATAGTCATGGGAGGAGGTAAGCACAGCACTTACCTACCCCACCATCTTCCTGATACTAAGATCTTAAATAAATTTTTTATGCAGCCTTTTGTCTACTGTCTAAGCTTTATACTAAAATGTATTGCATTAAAAGTTTACTGTCTACAGGTAGCAAATTAAATGAATGAAAAATTAATCTTTATAACTCATAATTTTGGATATAAATGTATTTCTTTAAAAGAAGTTCCATATTCTTGGCTTAAAACAAACAAATTTCTACTGACTTGAGGGTAGAAATTAAGACAGTTTTACTTTTGAAATAATTGTGGCCTTTGTGTCTCACAGAAAGAAACTCAGTTCTCTTATACTAAGTCATAGACACTTAGGGATAAATGAAGATTGGGTGTTTTTCCTATTCTATAATAAAGATCATCAAACTGAAAAACATTGAAACATATGCACATCAACTGGAACCCCAAGCGCTGTCCTTGTGAGGGGCCTACCTAGTCTAATGATTGGTGGTCAAAGCCATGGGTTTCTCTTCTCCCATTACAGGAAGGGAATTTAGTGCCATTGTAGGCTACACACATCTCTAAGTGAGGACAGTGTGCGAACTGCCTGTGGTCCCCTCAGGGATGATGTGTATGATTCTAGAAAAGTACCAATGCCTTTTACTTTAATGTCTGCACATGCCCACCAAGGGAGGATGAACCAATAAACTTCATGGAACCTAGAGTTCAAGAGCAGGAAGCTGACAAAATGTAAAGAGAGGTGAGGAGGAATCTTGTCCCAGTATCTAGGTCATATATGATTACATGTGAAATCAGTACTTAGTGAGTTCTTACTGTATATCAGACCTGTGGCTGGGTACTTTCTATTTGTAATTTAATTCAATCCTCACAATAAACTTAGACAAGTTTTGCATTCACTAAGGTGTTTTATTCTTATATCACAAAAGAGAACATTTCTTAACCTCTCTGAGGTGTACAAGAACATACAGCAGATGCATATATATATCTGCTGACTTCATATTCATTATTTTTGAGAAATGATATGGCAAGGTGGTTAAGAGTGTGGACTCCATAACCACAGTGTCTAGTTCACATTCTAGCTGTGCCATTTGTTGACTATCTCCTTGGGTAATTACTTAAACTGTGCCTCAGTATCTTTCTCTGTAAAATAGGGATAATAATGGTAACTACCATATAAAGTTGTGAAGATTTTAAAAAAATTCTTAGAATAGTACCACCCACAGAGTAAGCACTCAATACATGTAAGCTGCTATGATCAACCTAGATTCCTCAAGCAGATTCCCTGAGTAGAGCCTTAGACACCAAGAACATGCATTTTAGATTTGTGATAGCAAGTTGGGAGTAAAAGTTTGAACTTTTAAAAATTCTTAATGGTCAAGGATAAGACTGTTTAAAGGAAAAGGAAAAGGGAGGAAGGAATCAACCATTTCTTAAGCACATATTACATAGCAAGAACTTTTCACTGTTTATTCCTCATTATAACTCCTCTAGATAGGTATTTTTTTCTTCTTCCTACAGATAACAAAAGGGATGATAAGGGAAGCTAGATGATTACCCAAGTCACCCATTTGATAAGTGCATACTTATTGTCTCCAAAAGCATCAGAACATACACCAATTCATTTTAATTAATTTTATACTGTCTTGAATTTTAACTATTACATTAGAAAAAACTTTGAAAACATGGGACTTATTTTACTTACTTAACAAAAACTTACTCTGTGCCAGACACTATTATATGTGTTTTACACATTTGGCTCCTTCAGCCTTTAGGATAAGGTTAAAAGCTACTGTTATCATCCCCATTTTACAAATGGGGGAAACTGAGAGACATAAAGGGGAAGTCACTTGCCCAGGGTAACAGCTGGTAAGGAGCAGAGCCAGGATTCATAGTCTTGCTCCAAATCCTGAATCTTTGCCGATGGGCCACACTGCATCCCATTGAAAGCGGAAGAGCAAAAGCAGAGAGAATTATTTAAGTCTGAAACTGAATTGAGGGGTATCAGAGTAGAACAAGCCAAGAACAGCATCAGGTTTCATGTTCTGACGAGTCTGTTCTCTGTCTTTCTAGATCACAGTTCTACTAGAATTCTTATGCAATATGTACACATTACTAGCTCACCGTTTCAAATTAGTCATATGCCACCTATTTCCTTATAGAAAGTCCTAAAATCACAGGACCAGAAATACATTCTGATTTCTCATGTTTCTGAGTTAGGCGATGCTCTCCAAAGCCTTCCTCTCTCTACTCAGCCAAACAGAAATGAAGCCTGTGCTGTGCTCTCTGTGGAAAATTATCTGGTTTACGGCACAAGGAGAGCCCAGTTCCTGGTGTGCCAGAAAATTGCTCAGACTAGCCCTGTAGTGTTTTCCATCTGTGGTTTGGGGCCCTTCAGTAACAACAACCTGACTATTTTGTCTCATCTCCTTTTTAGAAACCTTCCATGATTCTCTTAGGCTGAAAAGGGACTCTACCCAATCTATGCAAACATCTCAAGCTATAATAACTATATACAGAGTTCAAGCAACATTTCTATAATCCAGACCAAATTAATAATGTAAACAGTTGCAGCCAAAAACATGTGGGAAACCATAAAGAATACTCAAGTAATGGGAATATAATATCACATCATCATGAGGGAAGAGACCTAAACTGTCCTTTTCTTCCAGAACTCTATGCACCTCCCATCTTGATGACGCATTTCTAAAGCAATGAAACAATCTAATGCTCAACCTCACAGCATACTGGCAAATGATCAATACTAAGGTTTAAATGAATTAATATAGCTGGCCTATCCAATCACAATGGAAGCAAAAATGAATAATATTCAAAGTAAGTGTGTGGGTCTTTTCATCTGTTGTTGTTTTTCAATAGTAGATATGAGTGTCAACTTTTAAAAATATCAAGAATACTTAAAAGCAAACATCTGTTCTATAATACATGAAATGCTATATCAAACATTTTTATTTTGACTTCTTTGGTCCATTGCTAAGATACATGCTGTCGATACCATTTAATCTTCAAGGCTTACTAATGAAATTAGAAGCCAAACTTCATTTTCCTGAAAATAAGGATAGCTCCAGTACCAAGTTATTTCACAATTTCCCCTCTAGTGCTTGAACTCATCATGATAACAATAACAATATTTTTTATATGGCGCCTCTCAGCCATAGCATCCAAGGCACCAAATGCAGTCATACAGTTAGAACACATTAAACCCATTAGATGTCAGATCAAAACAGATAAAGCCATTTAAACAAGCGTGGAATGGTGGGAAAAGGCCATAGAGAATAAAAATGGCTGTGGAGATCTTTACCAGAAGAGCTCAATCTATAGGATTGCTTATGTGGTCAGGCATCCCTGAAACTGGAGGCAACATAAGGTGTGTACCACCAACTTTGATAGGTGTTATACCCTCCAGTCTCACTCAGAGTTCAGAGGCACCATTCATCACTACTACTGTTGCAACTTTTAATTCAGAAAAAGAGTACCTCAAGTGTCACTACCTTTAAATTAAACGTAGATTTTCAGCTATGTCTATTGTCCTATGGTAGTAGTCAGTATTGTCCATCAAATTTCTAGTTTCTACCTTCCAGGAACATGGGGTATTACATGTCTTGACCCCTGTGATGTTGGGTGAGGCCATTTGACTGGCCGATAAACTGTAAATGGAAGGGATGTGTATGCCTCCTCCAGGTCAGAACACTCACTTGCTGATTTAAGCCCCTCTTGGTCTCTGGTATGTCAAGTTGGCATCATGTGAGATGGTGACTGCTCCACCAGCCTGGAGCCCTTTCAACCCATGATGGACATATAGTGTGAGTAAGTAATATATTTGTATTGTTTCACGCCAATGTTATTTGGGAATTTTTTGTTACTACAGTATAACTAACCTAGCCTATGGATACTGATTGTATCGTCGATTTAAATACAGAGACTGATTTGCTTGGACCAGAGGAAAGATTCATTAATCTAATCCCTCAACATTCCTTTAAAAAGCATTCAGTTCAAATGTTCCAAATACTTTGAAACACTCATTTTCTGTGTAGCCAATTTTGACCAGTGGAATGATGATAACAGCTATTACTTATTGAGTACTTACATGTGTTAGGCATTTGGTGAAATGCTTTCCATATATTATCTTGTTTGATAGACTCAATGACTTTTAAAAGGAGGATTATTAATGTACCATTTTATTGACAGGGAAAGTGGAGTTAAGTAACATTATCAAAATTATACAACCAGTCAACTAAAGAATTTCGTTAGAACTTAGGCTGGCTAAATACAAAGTGCATGCTCGTTAACACTAGGATTATTTCCTCCCTGCATAATGTGAAAGAAAATCTGTTCTCATATCAGTGGCTGAATAAATACCATTCTTTGGCAGATGGTGTTATAAAGCAGTACTGTATTATACATACGTATATATTTTATGATTGCTAATCCATTAAGGCATTTATCTATCATTTAAAAAGAAACGGGGCAACTTGTATTTGATTTATCTATCTTGTTCCAAACCACTGAAATGTCATAGTAGATTATCTATTTCCTGCTGGAAAAATATATGGCCCATAAGGAAATGCTATTCATATTCATCAGCAAACACGCCAACTCCCCTCAAAGTGAGCTACCCAAACTTTTCAGCTGAGGTCTCCGAAAAATGTTGGGCTGGAAGAAGCGCTCCCCTGAATGCTTCTTTCCAACATTTGTGTTTGCTGCTAATTATTTTCAACACTTCTAAAAACGCTAGGAAGGATGAAGAAACACCTTGCTGACAATATGTTCTTTGCCAAAATAATCAATTTTCCCGCTTCTTTCCCTTCTAAAATTCTTATATTCAATACAAATTCTTTGGGCTCATTCCCAAGATTTTGTTTGGTTAGACTTCACCATGGAAAACAAAATTGGTTCAGCTGGAGTCCGTAGCCAGAACATTTTAAGCTTCATAGACCTTCAAAGTAGTGACCTTCTCCTCACCTCCTCTGTTTCTATGCTCCATTAAGGAAAATACCGGAAGAGGTTTCCAGTTAGAGAAGCCAGATTGCATTTCGATTCAGTTTTGAGAGGAGGAAGTGAACACAGTTGGAGCAGGTGGTTATTTGTGATTCTTACCTCACATAGCTCTAAAAAGTTCTTCTGTAAACTTTGAAGGTTCGGGGTAATTTAATAAAAATTTTCTGCACTTTTTAATGTCTATGTTAAAGGAATGAGCATTATATCTATCATCTTTTTTTTCTTGTCCAGGAGTCTCTGAGATCAGAGAAACTACAATCACATCCCAAGCAAATAGAGGATCAAGAAAATTAGTTTCCCAAAGTTGCTGCTGGGAAAATGGGGATGTGTTAATTATTTGTCACAAGAATTGATTGTAGTTGTTTTCCTTTCACGTTGCCTCTGTGGTCCAGATGGAAGATTTTAGAAGACCCTTTCCCTCCATGCCCCTGTTTTTGTTTTGGCACGACCACCTTCTCAATTATAGTGCCCTAATCCTCAGTCCTGCCACTGATACCGTACTATCACAGGAGTCCTCTTTCTGAAATGTCTTTCATATGTACCCACACTCCTGATTTCCTTGGCCACTTCCTTCATTCAAAGAACCCTCAAATAGGAGGATAAGTTATCCAATCTCTTCCTGCAGCTGATCCCTCCAGCCAAACTCCACTCATTCTCCTCTGGACCTGATGCCATTCAGGTCCCTGTGTTCAGAATGTACCTCAGCTTGGCAACCCACAAGGCCACATTATTCTTAAAGTTCTATTCAAACTAACTTGATGCTGAGCCTTCCCTTTTCATGACAGAGCAAAGGAAAATCTCCCTTCTCGGACTCCCTATGACATGTGATTGGCTTTCCCTCTGTGATATATCTCAATTTCTAACTGTTTTACCTCTTGTGATTTTTTTGGGGGGACCAAAATTAATGTTTTAGTTATTTTGCATCCCCTACCTACCACATGGTGAGTGTTTAATAAATAATTGCTAAAAGAATTAGACAAAAAGAAAAAAACTAACTAAATGCCTAGATTTGGAAATAAGCCTACTAGAAATATGTAAAATATAGAAGTAAAGAGAAGTTAAGGCTTCCAAATTAATACATTTGCAGCAGGTTTCTAAATGGAGTCTTCTTGACTTTTCTGTTTATCTCACACCACATATCCAACCCATCAGTAAATCCTATTGGCTCTACCTTCAAAATGTATACAGAATTTAACCACATTTTACAACCAGCCTGGTCTTAGCCACCATCACCTCTTGCCTGAATTTCTATGAGAACCTCCTACCACATCTCCCTTCCTTCATGTTTCATTGCCATATATTCTCAACAAGGCAGCTTTAAAAACTGTCAGGTCATGCCACTCCTCTGCTCGGAATTCTGCAAAGCTTTCCCTGTTTCACTCTTGAGAGTGGGATAGGAAATTCTACATAATTCACCAACCTTCCCACTAAGTGGTGGCCCCTGTGAGCTTCCCCCCTGCCTTTCCACCTCTTACTCACTTTGCTCCAGCTCTGCTGGCCTTCGTGCTTTTTACCAAGCATGCTCATCCTCAGAGGCTTTGCTCCACTTCTTCTCTCTGCTTGGAACATCCTTCTTTCTGAAATCTACACAGATCATTCCCTCAAATCCTTCAAGATTTTGTTCAATGAGGTCTCCCCTAACTTCCTACCACATTTAACCTTTCAACCTGCCATTCTGACTCTGTTATTTCCAATCTGCTTACTCTGCTCTACTTTCTCTTTCTTCCATACTTTTCATGTATGTCTACCATTTTTTGTCTGTCTCTCTCTGATAGAATGTAAGCTTTACAATGGCAGGGAGCTGTGTCTGTTTTCCTCAACAAATATGAGATGTGATCAAACAATACAGTGAATGTTTAAATAAAAAGAAAATATTACAGTAAAAGACACATTGCCTTTAATCCCCCTCAAAATACTTCCCCTCATTTCAAACACATGTATCCTGTAATTCTTGCCACTTTCTGAAGTAGTTCTGAAGTCCTCTTTCGTGAATGTCTTCAGTTGTGCTGCTGTGGCTGCCTCCATTCCCTGAATTGATACAAAATGTTTTCCTTTCAGGGTCTTTTTGACTTTGGGGAAGAGCCAGAAGTCGCACAGTGCCAGATCCGGTGAATAAGGTGGATGAGGCACACTGTAATGTTTTTATTTGACAGAAATTGCTGTACCAGAAGTGATGTGTGACACGGAGCCTTTTTGTTGTGATCACAAAATACGGTCAATGCAGCTGCCTAGTGCCACCCAATGGAAAGGCAGGGATCTTCAATACAGGAAGCAATGTGTTGAACCTTAGTAACAGTGTGTGACAAGTTTCACCTGTTCAGTGCAGTCAATCAGGTGTGAACTACAGTTGAGAGAAGGTGTGTTTTAAAGTGTGTCATAAATCATCCTCCATCATGACGACACAATTTACTGGCTCCATGTCACACATTGCTTCTGGTATATAGCAATTTCTGTCCAATAAAAACATTACGGTGTGTCCTCATCCACCTTATTCACTGGATCTGACACTGGGCAACTTCTGGCTCTTCCCCAGTGTAAAAATGATTCAGGACACTGAGGCAGCCATGACAACACAGCTAAAGACACTCACTAAAGAGGGTTTCCAGAACTGCTTCAGAAAGTGGCAAGAATGATGGGATAAGCGTGTTCAAAGTGAGGGGGGGTATTTTAAGAGGGATTAATGATTAATGGCAATGTGTCTTTTACTGTAATAAATATTGTTATTTAAACTTTCACCATATTATTTGATCACACCTCATATTTGCTAAATATGCATGCATGAATGAATGAATGAATTAGCTCAACTAAGCTTTGAATTTAGTTTGCGGTTTCTAAAACCATGAAGCTCAAAGTGTTTATACTCGCAGACCTCAAGATTCTAGGAAAATAAATGTTGTCTAACTGACCTAAAAAGCAAGATGAAGCACTATTACTAATTATAATCCAAGAGAGTCATATGTAAACAGAAAGTCCCAATGCAGTGTCTTTTTTCTCACTGCATCTGGTTTATCCAGCTATGTACCTTGGTCTTTTGCTGCCCATGAGGACGGGCACCTAAAACATTCCAAAGATGAAACAGTTCCAACATCTAGGTGGAATTTTTGAGTATAGAGATTTGCTTTATAGGTTGGATAAAAACAGGAGTTCAGGAGAATTTATAAGCTCCATGAGGGCAGGAATCATATTTATTTTGTGTGCACTGTATGTCCAGAAGCCAGTAAATTGGTATGCTCAATACATATTTGTTAAATGAATATATAAATGAAGAGAAAAGACCCCTATATTTTTGGAAATAAACAAGGTAGTGTAAGGTAATTTTACTATTCACACAAAGAAACGTTTTACCACTTGGATGTTAGTACAATGAGACCAAATTTTACCTTAATGAAACTTGCTTAGAAATTAATTTTTTATTATAACAATAATACATGGAATTCTGAACAATGTAAAATAGCTCAAGAAAACATCGCTGGCCTTTTAAAAATGTGTATTATTCATTCATAGAAGGATATAAGTTCTTCTGAATTTTAATGGCTTTTTTTCTACTTGGAGAACATAAGTATTGGTTTTTACTTATACGAACTCTAATTTTTACAATTGCATATTAATTTATTCTTGTTTCCTAAGTTTCTCTTTGCTAGTGGGTGTTGTGAATTTCACACAATAATAATAATAATAATAATAGTAGTAGTAATAATAATAATAAGTGTTTTGTGGTACACAAACATTTTCTAATGTATTGTTTCTCGCTTTTCCCACATTCTCCTTATTAGCTATTTAGATTGGTGCTTACAAAATGCCCTGCAGACACTCTTGCATGTTAATTCTGTGGTTATTCTTTCCTAGTATCTTTTGAATTACTTGAAAGTATTTAACACACAAGATATAATGAGCTAATAACTACTGAATATCAAAAGTGTTGTTTTCATTTTCCCAGTTTCGTTGTAAATTTGAATATGGTTATTTACTTGTTTATATATCAAGTGAACGACTAATATTCTCTCCTCACGTGGAGCTCTTTGCACAGTTTCCAAGAACACAAACTCAGTTCTCTTCATCCGCTAAAGGTAGAGTTAGCAGTTGTGTATAAAATGTTAGGATATCCTCAGTCCATGCTGACTGGGAAGACATTTCCACATTGGAACTTCATTAATTTTGCCTGAGTAACAATCTTGCTTAAGTAAATGAAAAACATGAAACATATCATTCCTTACAAATAAATTAAACTGGGCCGGAGATGTCCTGTAAATCATAAGAAAACTTACTAAATAATATACATGTGGATTATAATTAGTAAATTAATTCTTTGCCCACAAAGAGTTGATAAACAGTGGAAACATTTTCTGTGTAATCATAATTAAACCAGTAACTTGTTCATAATTTGTATTTTTTTAACAAGATAGCACAAAGATAAACCTCAAAATGATCATCTAAACATCTAAGTGATCATGAATCCCAAATTAATAAGAACCAAATTTAAAATATTACTGTTCTTAGGTCGCTAGGTTCACAAGGTCCAAAGAACCAGAAGACTTTGTCCTAGATAATGATTTGTAGGTTACCATGAGCAAAAAAGTCTTCGATGAGCAGTGATACAGGGATAATTTGCCATCTCTGTCCTTAAAAAAGGTAAATAAGGAATACTCTAATTAGAAGATTTTCACATGGTATTTGAATCTCATGAAAGAAAAAGTCCAGATACTATAAGAATAATGGGTTATAAATTTAAGAGTCCTTCCTGTATTAAACTTTCTCTGAAAGTTTTTGTACCTTAAAATTACATGAAGAGGTATAAAACAATTTATGTGAAGAAAGTGACAATTTTAATACACTATGAAAAGATTTGGCAGTTGGCAAACTATAAAAAGTGTTATAAAGTCTAAAACATCCAAATACATGATATATATTTTAAGGATAGCTATAATTTTGTTTCTGATGAAACAGAACATTCGAGAAAAATCCAGTGGCCTTTCTTGGAGTGCTTCCAATTGCCCAGCCCAGTGGTATAATAGTGAATGTGCAGTAAACCCCACAGATCATGTTTGGGAAAGTCATGGTTATCCTATTGGACAAAATCTAGAAGAGCATCCCCAAATTCTTCTTTTCTTTAAAAAGAAGAGGTTTACTTGTTGTCTCCATCCTTTGTTGGTGAGAGCTATCTTACCAAAGACAAAACGGATGCCTCAGTGCCTTGGGTGTTTATGAAAGTGTGAATAATGGCTTCCTAACTCAATTTCCCAGCTTGCCAAGTCTAAAATGCATGTTGCTGGGCCTGACCTTACACCTACTAAATCTTTGGGAGTAGAGTGTGTTATCTGAATTTTGAATAAGCACATCAGAAGTCTCTTGAATCATTAAATTAGAGAAGTCATGCCACTTCTTAGCTATGTGCATTTGGGCAGATTACTTAACCCCCCTTAGTCTCAGTATCCTTATCTATATTATAGGGTGATATCTGTATCTAGTTCACAGGCTAGTTTGGAGGATTAAATGAGAAAACACCTGCCAAGTACTTAACTCAGGATGTAGCACATATTAAGCACTTGCAAATTGTTACTTCTTGTTCTTCTTATTGTAATTAACACTGCAGGGTCTGAGGGGCGGGGCAATGAGAGTTGAGTTTCAACTTTATGATGACCAGCCGTGATTCAAATTCATGCTGAGAATCTAGTCTGAAATCTCTACAGAGAGACACTTTTTCAAGGGATGATGTTTATTTTACCATTAGGAAACAGATGATAAAATATTTAAAAAGCAGTACATAAAAATGCAATTTTTATTGGATTTCCAGTTTTGGACAAAATGGCACAATCCCATTCTTCCAAGTCTTCCCTCTTACAATTAAGAAAACTCTGGACATAGGGCAAAAAAATGCATAGGAAAATTCTGAGCAATGGAAACAAGAAGGTGACTGCCAAGGGATCTTGGGACTTGAGGAACAACAATGAGAAGAGTTTTCTTGGGTTTCCTTGTGGCCTCCCATACACCCTGGACAGGGCACTACAGAAGTCTCCAGACAAATTAAAGCTAAGCAAGGCCTGTTTCTTCCAGCCAAAAAAAAAAAATGAGAGAAAAAAAATGGATAAGTGTGGCCTAATAGAACCCTAAAACTTTTTATTAATATCTGCCGTACTCTGGCAAAACACCAAGAGGGGAAACTCCTCCACCATCACTGATTGATGCTTCTGGAGGGGCCATGCTGAGAGCTGATCTTCTATCTTACAACCTCTACCTACCCCAATCCCACATAAGCAGGCAGCAACACTCTGATTTCCCAGACCTGTAGGTTCAGCAGGATCCAGGGTGAGCAAGTCTCTCAGTCGCCATCCGAAGGAGCATATGGTACTCTAATTACCCTGCCAAGATAGTGTCATAGAAATCTGGCAGTGAGCTAAGTGTCGTAGGGAGCCCAGAGAGAAGCTGACCGTACACACCTACTCAGCCTTCATGCCACACCTCAACAGGGAGATTGCCTGTTTAATAAAATGAAGCTTGAATAGGATATAGAATCTCATCACATAATATGCAAAATGTCATGGATATAACTGAAAATCACTCATTATAATAACAACCAGGAAAATCACAACTTGAATGAGAGCAGTTTCATCTCATTCAAATCAATAGATGTCAATGCCAAGATAAATCAGATGTGGAATTATCTGACAAAAATTATAAAACAGACATCATAAAAATCCTTCATAAGTAATAATGAATTTTCTTAAAACAAATTAAATATAAAACCTCAGCAAAAATATAAATTATTAAAAAGAAGCAACTACAAATTGTAGACTTGACAAATATGACAGCGAAAAAAAAAATTATTGATAGGCTCAACAGCAGAGAAGAGATGACAGAGGATAAAGTCAGTGAATTTGAGAACAAACCAATAGAATTTACCAATCTAACAACAGAGAGAGATTTGATTATAAATTTTAAAAAATAATTATAAATTTTTAAAAATCAGGACAATAACAAAAGAGCTAACATTTCTATTATTGGAGTCTCAGAAGAAAAGAGGGAGAGGGTGGGACTTTTTGAAAAAGTATTTAAATAAAATAATGGCTAAAAACTTTCCAAACTTGATGAAAGACATAAACGTACAGTTGTAAGAATTTGAACAAACTCCCAATAGGATAAACCCATAGAAATCCATGTCAAGACACATTGCAGTTAAACTTCTGAAAACAAAAAACCTAAGAAAAATCCTGAAAGCAGTCAGAAAAGAATAACACCTTACCTATGAAGGAAAAACAATTCAAATGACAGAGGATTTCTCATCAGAAACAATGGAGAAAAGAAGGAAATAGCATTTTTTAAAATTACTGAAAGAGAAGAACTGTCAACTGCGAATTCTATTTCTAGCCAAAAATATCCTTCAGGAATGAAGAGGAAATAAAGACATTCTCAGATAAAAGAAAACTAAAACAATTTGATGATAGCAAACCCACCCTTAAAGTAATGACTAAAGGAAATTCTCTCAGCAGAAAGGAAATGTTAAAAGAAGACAACGTTGAGTTTCAGAAAGGAAAGAATATCAGAATGGGTAAAAATAGGGGAAATATAATACTTAAATATAAATGGCCTAAATTAATCAATTAAAAGACAGAGATTGGGGGGCGGCCGGATGGCTCAGTTGGTTAGAGCGCGAGCTCTCAACAACAAGGTTGCAGGTTCAATTCCCTGCATGGGATGGTAGGCTGCGCCCCCTGCAACTAAAGATTGAAAATGGCAACTGTACTTGGAGCTGAGCTGCGCCCTCCACAACTAGATTGAAGGACAATGACTTGGAGCTGATGGGCCCTGGAGAAGCACACTGTTCCCCAATATTTCCCAATAAAAAAAATTTTTTTAAAGACAGAAATTGGCAAAAAGGATAAAAAATGTGCCGATTATAAGAAACCCGTTTCAAATTTAATGACAAAGGTAAGTTGAAAGTAAAAGGTTGAACAAAGATATACCATCAAATATTCATTTAGAAAAAGCAGGTGACTATATTAACATCAGATAAAGTAGACATCAGAACAAAGAAAATTACTAAAGACAAAAAGGGAAATAACATAATGATGGAAGGATCAATTCAACAGAAATACATAATCCTAAATGTGTACACACCAAAAAACAGAGCCCCCTTTACATGAAGCAAAAACTGATAACCCTGAAAAGAGAAATGGAAATATACACAATTAGAATACACAACTTCAACATCCCACTCTCAGTAATTGTTAGAACTGCTAGAGAAAAAATCAGCAAGGATATAGAAAATCTGAACAACTCAATCAACCAATCTACTTTCATCAACATATATGGAACATTCCACCCATTAAGATCAGAATATACATTTTTTTCAAGTGCCCATGTAAAATTCACCCAGGTTGGCCATATTCTGAGCCATATAGTAAAACCTCAATGAGTTTCAAAAAACTAAAATCTGTAATAGAGTCTGACTCCATTTTTCGATGTTTGACTGCTGACAGTATTTAAGCTTCCCCTTGCCTTTCTTCTCCACATCTGGGAAAACTGAAAAGAAAGTATAGGTGCTACCTCCTTTGGTGCCTGTGGGAAGGTACACAAGCCCCAGCCCATGTACATGCACAGAAAGTTCATCCCAGGCCAACCTCCTAATTTCCATAAAAACCTGTATTAGTTTGTTAGGCCTGCCATAACAAAGTAACATAGACTGGGTAGCTTAAACAACAGAACTTTACTCTCTGATACTTATGAAGGCTAGATGTCCAAGATCAAGGTGCTGGCATGGTTGAACTCTTCTGAGACCTCCTCCTTGAGTTATTGAAGGCAATGTTCTCCTTGTGTCTTCACTTGGTCTTCCTTCTGTATTTGTCTGTGTCCTAATTTCCTATTTTTTATAAGGCTACCAGTCATATTGGAGTAATGCCAATACTAATGATCTCATTTTAACATAATTACCTCTTTAAAGACTCTATCTCCAAATACAGTCACATTGTTAGGTCCTAGGGGTTAAGAATTCAACAGTATGTTGAATAGCCACCCTTTACATGTGTGATTTTGCTGAATTTGGTTCAAATGTTGAGAATTATGATGACAAACACATACCAAAAACACATGAAAGCTTTATTATTCATATAATGAGGCTTTCTGGGAAGAGCATGGTGACTCCCAAGAAGATCAGAAAATGGCGTGAGAGAGCAGGGAAAGGAGACTGGCTTGGGGTTTCGTTATGGACTGAACTGCATCTCCCAAAATAAACTAGAAAAAAGGAGAGAATAATAAACTCAAGCAAGCAAAAGAAAGGTATTGATAAAAATAGAATCAGACATCAATAACATTGAAAATATGAAAATAGAATCAATGAAACAAAAAGCTGGTTCTTCAAAAAAAAATCAACAATATTGATAAACCTACACCAAGACTGAGAAAAATGAATATAGAGAAAACACAAATCACAAATATCAAGAACAAAACAAGAAATATCACTATAGATCCTGCAGCCATTAAAGAGACAATATGTTTATTTACTCGTAAATTCAATAACTTAGAAAATGGACCAATTCCTGAGAAACCACAAAAAATATTAAACAGACAATCTGAATGTCCTATAATCATTAAAGTAATTGAATTCAAATTTTAAATCTTCCAGATGAAATCATGTAGGCCCAGATGATTTCATTGGAGAATTCTGTCAAACATTTAAAGAAGAATTAAGACTAATTTTACAAAATCTCTTCCAACATATAAAAGAGTAGAAAATGCTTCACAGTTTACTTTCTGAGATTAGTACTACTCTTATCCCAAAACTTGATAAAGATAGTGCATAAAAAGAAAACTAGGGACAAATATATTTCACAAACTTAAGTATAAAAGTCCTCAACATATTAGCAAATCAAATCTAGTAATGTGTTAAAAAGAAAGTAATACCATGACAAAGTAGGATTTTTCCAGTTATACAAAGCTGGTTCAGCATTTGTAAGTTAATTAATTCAATCCACCGTATCACCATGCTAAAGAAGAAAAATTTTATGATAATATCAATTGATGTAGAAAAAGCATTAAACAAAATCCAACACCTATTTTTGGGAAAAAATGAAAAGAACGCTCAGCAAAATAGGAATAGAGGGTAATTTCTCAACTTGATAACGAGCCTTCACAAAACCCAACAGCTACTATCATATTAATGGTAAAAGACTAATATTTTCTCCATAAATATATTGTAGCCACTATAATAAGGTAAGAAAAAGAAATAAAAGGCATATGAATGAGAAAGAAAGAAATGTAACTCCCTTTCTGCAGATGACATGATTATTTATGTGAAAAATGCCAAGTAATCTACAAACAAACAAACAAAAAAAACTTTCTAGAACTAATAAGTGAGTTCAGCAAGGATGTAGGATACAATATAAACACACAAAAAAGTAATCACATATCTATATACTAACAAAGAAAATGTGGAAACTGAAATTAAAAATGTAATACTGTTTCCAATTGCTCCAAAGAAAATAAACTTAACAAAACTTGTACAGAATAAGTATTTTGAAAATTACGAAATGCTGATGAAAAAAATCATGGAAGTAAATGGAGAGACATACTATGTTCATGAACTGGAAAACTCAATATAGTAAAGATGTCAGTTCTTAAATTGATATTTGTGTTCCATACAATTCCTATCAAAATCCAAGAAAGGTTCTTTTGGTAGACACAGACAAGCTTATTCTAAATTTTATATGGAAAGGTACAATGTCTAGACTAGATAAAACAATTTTGAAAAAGAAGAATGAAGTAAAAGGAATCACTCTACCCAATGTGAAGTATCACTATGTAGCTATGGTAATCAGAACAGTGTGGTATCAGAGACAGAAACATCAGTCAATGGAAACAGAAAATCCAGAAATAGACGTACACAAATACGACCAACTGGTGATTGACAAACATGCAAAATCAATTAAATACAGGAAAGAAGGCCTTTTCAACAAATGGTGTTGGAGCAACTGGCCATCATAATAGGCAGCCTAACCTCAACTTAAGTCTCATATCCTATAAAAAAATTAATTCAAAATGGATCACAGAAATAAATTAACATGTAAAACTATAAAACTCAGACTAAAACCTCGAGGAGGAAAATCTTTGGGACCGAGAACTAGGTGAATAGTTCCTCAACTTAACACCAAAAGCAAGATACATGAAAGGGAAAATTGATAAATTGGACCTCATCAAAATTAAAAACATTTTTTTCCATGAAAGACCATGTTGAAAGAATATAGAAAAGACAAACTATAGACTTTGAGTAAATATTTGCAAACTATATATTCGATGAAATAAAAAAGGAAATATCAAACGATTCAATTAGAAAATGAGCAAAAGACATAAACAGACATTTCACTGAAGGAAATACACAGGTGACTAACATGTACATGCAAAGATGCTCACCATTACTAGCTATCACGGAGATGTAAATTAAAACCACATCAGAATGACTGAAATAAACAATAGTACCATAATAGCACCAAATCCTGGTGATGATGCAGAGAAAATGAATCACTGATACACTGCTGATGGGAATGCAAAATGTTACAGTCACACTCTGAAAAAGTATGGCATTTTCTTTCCAAACTATACATATATTTACCATATGATCCAGCAATTGTACTCCTGGAGATCTATCGTAGAAAAATTAAAATTGATGTTCACACTGAACTCTGTTCACAAAGCTGGAAACAACCCAAATATCTTTCAACAGGTGAATAGTTAAACCAACCTCGTCACATTCATACCATGAACTACTACTCAGCAATAAAATAAATGAACTATTGATAAGCATGACTTGGATGTATCTCAAGGAAATTATGCTGAGTGGAAAAAAAAAAGAGCCCAAATCAAAAAGTTGCGTACTATCTGAATCTGTTTATATAACATTCTTGAAATGAAAATATTATAGAGATGAAAACCAGTGTTTGATACGGATTATAGAAGGGGAGGGTGGGAAGTGGCAGTGCCTGTGAAGGGTGGCATGAGGGATCCTTGTGATGGAAGGGTTCTGGGTATTGGTCATTACGGTGTTCACATGGATCTATATATGTAATAAAACCACATCGAAGTAAACACACACACACGAAGGAGTCATGTAAACTGGTGAAATCTCTATAAGATCAGTGGATTGTACTAATGTGAATTTCCTGTCTGTGCTACTGTATTACATTTATGTAAGGTGTTACCATTGGAGGAAACTTGGGGAAGGAATTATTTCTTGCTACTGCACATACATCTACAATTATCTCAAAATGAAAAGTTTCTAAAGAGCTATAGAAAGACAACAAAAGCAGTATCTTACATTTGATTAGTGCTTTTCATCTTTTACTACAAATCATCTCATATCCAACACCTTATCTCAAGAAACTGGAAGATACTAATGATTTCCTCCAAATAGAAGATACTGGATATTTCCCTAACCTAAGTGGAAGGATCTTGAAATTTGGGGTATGAAAACGTGATTTTTGTGGACCAGAGGGTTTAATAATGGGTTAATGAAGATTTACATCAAACCAAGAACAAACTTCTTTGAATCCCAAAAGGTTTTGTTTGTTTTTTAAATCTTTTTTAAAGTTTTGAGAATATAAATACAACCATTAAATATGTTCTCTTGCCAAATTGTTGGCAAGCTTTGGGGATAACCTACCATGTCACATAAATCAGTTTACACTGGGTTGGGGGATAGCGAATGCAGGTCCTTTATGGAAAACACTGTTTCTGGAGGTTTGGCAATAGAATGTGGGTGCTGTCAGAAGGAGAGCACTAACAGAATTTAATATCTTCCATCAATATTTCAACATGCAAAAAATGGGAGAAGGTGTTCTCTAGAACATGTCATTAGATAAGAAGGAATTTGAAGAACATGGATATGGAGCTCCGAAAATATCTAGAAGGACTCTAAAAACTAATAGTCCATGTTTAGTAATCTGAAAATTAGATTTTAATTCTGTTACACATTTGCTGTTAAGCATTTAGGTGAACCTGAAAGAGACAAAAGATGAAGTTCTGAAGCTGTGAGCAAGGTGAAAGGGAAGAGAGATAAGGCCTTGCCCTGCACTGCCCAGTGTCATACGCACCGACACTATGTGTGTGAGTATTAAAATTAAATGAATTTAAAATCCAGTTCCTCAGTTGAAGTAGCAAATTTCTAGCATTCAATAGCCACATGTGCTAGTGGCTATCATAACAGACTGTACAGAAAATATTTTCATCATCTCAATAAAGCATGAGCATCGGGAAGCCAAAAATTAGACAATAAGGAAAATAGTGCAAAGCTCCAAAACATTTTTTAAAAAGACATCATTTTACAAATGATACATCTAAAGAAGCACACCCACGGCCTCCTAGAACAGCAGTTGCAAAGGACCCTGCTATCCTTGGGTCAAAACACTTGTCATATGCTTGAATCTTTCTGGTTACCCAGTCTATGTTTAAACATTTTTTTCTATAACGAATAATTATTGTTTCCTTCATTCTTTTTCAAGTTAAAAAACATTTCTGTTCTTCAAAAGTGTTTTACGGCTGTAAGTCTTTCATCATTCTAGCTGTTCACTGCTGGATCCCAGTGTGGATTCCAATTCATTTACATTTTTAACCAAATAACTGTGTACAAAAATTAAGTGACACTTTGGGTGCTCACAGTATCAAAGATTTTTCTTTTCCTTTATTCTAGATACTACACCTCTGTTTCAACAGCCCAAACTCGCAAGGTGCGTTTTAGGAACCCCACCAATCATTTTATTTGCAGTGAGTGCTCAAATAAGATCCTGCATTGTGGCGAATGTGACATTGCTCCAGTGAACTGACACGGATTGGACCCTCATTCTAAGGGCACCATGGTGACCACCCTGTACTTTTGAATACTTCAGGCAGCAAATTCATTGATGCTGTTGGTTTTGTCTCATATGCATCTTTTCTGATGTAACTGATATAAATGTTGACAATAGGGGCCGAGGATATGCACTTGAAAAACTCTCACTTTCATCCACCCTTATCCCCCAAATCATCACAGTTTGGATTCAACCATTCTCAGATCAGTTTGACTGTAGCAGTATCCAGTTCCACAAAAGCATATCTGTAATAGAGATTTTATTGGACTTCCTACAACATACTTCCCCGTTCCCAGAAAGCTAAAAGCAGAAATGCTTTATTTTAAGATGACTAGAAAGGCTTTTTACAGCATATGAGGAAACTCATCAACCTGGAGAACTGTGTTTTGACACCCCACAGGGGGCAACTCTAGCACGTCATAGTGAAACAATGCTGAGAAAAATGTCTAATGATACTATTGATTTTCAAACAATAATAAACGTGAGGTCCTGCTTAACTGAATTCTAATGAGTTTGGTGTTTCCCACAGTCCTCCACCAATGCACCTCTTGTACAAAACTAAGTGAACTGGCTATGGGACGGAACTCAGCATTCTGAATGCTGCCTTAACCAATGCCCAGCTGGGATGTTTTAGAACCAAATCTCCTATTGACTCATTCAGTCTAGAGACAAATAGAGGAACATTCACAGCATCTGATCTCAAAGCCACTGGCTATACAGTAATGATGCAGCATAAGCCAACATCCTGAAAGGCAAAGTTCTAGAGAAACGTTGCAAGACATCATTATTTTTATGTCTCTCCAAGTTGAAAATGATTGTGTCCATGACTTCAATTTTCGACAGACACAATGCAGTCTGAGACTTAAAATAGAATGTGGCCAATTAATTAACATGTTTATGAACACACTGAAATGGCAAAGCTCTAAATAAGTTCTCTTCTCCTACAGAAAATAGTCATTTGAAAGGAGTCAGTCAGCTTCCATTTATTTGTATCTTCTTTCATTTCTTTCTTCAATGTCTTATAATTTTCTGAGTACAAGTTTTTTACTTCCTTGGTTAAATTTATTTCTAAGCATTTTTTTAATGTAATTGTAAATGGGATTGTTTTCTTAATTTCTCTTTCTGATAGTTAGTTATTGGTGTATACAAATGCAACTGATTTTCGAATATTAATTTTGTATCCTGCTACTTTACTAAATTCATTTATCAGTTCTAATAGTTTTTTCGTGGAATCTTTGGGGTTCTCTATATATAGTATCATGTCATCTGCAAATAATGAAAATTTTACTTCCTCCTTTCCAATTTAGATGCCTTTTATTTCTTCTTCTTGTCTGATTGCTGTGGCTAGGACTTCCAGAACTATGTTCAATAAAAGTGGTGAAGTGGGCATCCTTGTCTTGCCTGACCACTGCCACATTATGTTGTTTTGTATGCCTGAAACTAATGTAATAAAAAAAGAAGAAAACAAAAATAAAAATAAAAATTATTTCCCGCTAAAAAAAATAAAAGTAAAAGGAGTCATTCAGGTCAAAATTTGCTTTCCATATAGGAACTTTATGTCACAAACTGGGGGGAAATAATTCACCAGGGGAGGAAATGCTTTCCAGATAAGGAACCTCTTTGGGTTGTTAATTTTTCTCATTACATGCAGGGTCTCGGAATATGAACCATCTCAGCTCAACATCCCTACATTTGGAGTTTAGATAAAGATTTTTTTCTCCTCTAGGAATCTGCAACTAGAAAGTGATCTATTTACTTATTATTAAGTTTTTTTTAAAAGAATTATTTATTAGATTATTCTCCAGCAGAACAACAAAAATTGGTGACTGGAAAGGTAGATTCACCTAAAGGAAGAGCATGCAGCCCAGCAGAGCACGAGTTCTGTGGTCTGATGCAGGGTGGCAGGCAGACATGCAGGACCAGAAGTGGGAATGGCCAGGAATGGAGAAGGCTAGAACAAGGGGGTTGTCGGGGCTGCCTCTTTATAGTATAATTCTCCCTTGCTAGGAGTGGAAAAAAAACTAAAACAAATAAAAGAAAAAACCCACCATAGTGGATGGATGAAAGTTTGTCTGTGTCTCTGTCAGTTGTTTTGTGCCAGAACACCAAAGAACATTTATTATTGGGTAACACATGGCCTATTGTATAATGCTAAGTATGACACTAATAAAGCATTGACTGGGATAGAAAGTATTGTCACAATCATAACACAATAGCTACCCACAATGACCTTGTGGAGTGGAGGTAGTAATTTCCCACTTAACATGAAAACAAAATAAGGCTCTGAGATGCTACATATTGCCTAGAGCCCCCAGTCGAAGAAGCAGAGCAATGATAGGGCCTTCTGATTCCCTCTCTGGGTAGCTTCCACAGCTCTGCAGTGCCACCTATTTCATCAGTACTCTCCAAAGACGTCAGCACAAGCACAGAGAGCAGCCATACATCTGCATGTGTGGCCCCTTTGGAACAGTGACTGCCTCCCGACTGCTCATATTCTGTCATTCTCCACCTGCTCAGGTCACTGACCACATCACAGAAGACCCCACCATCCCCCAATAGGTGCTGAGCCCTGAAAAGGAGTCCCTATTACATACAGGTTCTAAGCATAGGCTATTGCCCTGTCAGGGGACCCCTACTCAAGGGCCCTCTTGTGCTCTCAGAGTCCTTCACTCTTCCCTCCTTCAAACACCCAGTACCCTCCACTTCCCAAAGCTGACAACCAGCCCTGTTGAATTCCAGCTAGGGTGGGAGGACGAGGTAAGGACAATGTCACACAGAGACAGAAGTATCAGGTGAGTAATGTGAACAGAAGTGCTCTTGGTGTTCCCAACTAGAACTCAAAATCTATTTTCCCACAGAATCCATGTGACTAATGCTGACTTGCTAGTGAGGTTCAAACATTCCAGGAGTATCTAGCAGCATCTTGGTTTGACATTTACATTATACAGGGTTTCATGAATGAGCCTAAGACCCGATCCATCACTGATAATATTGTTTCTATGGGGAGATGTGTTTCATGACAGCCCTCCAAAAAAATTCTAGCAAACAAACCCATTTGCAAATTGGGCACCGTCTGTCTTCCAGCACTGGCTGTTCTCTTACTCGCTCTCTTTGACCTAATCTGTCTTCTCATGTCCAGCTTCTGGGTGGCCCATGGAAACGATTGCTCTTCTGAGATTCCAGCAGGTGTAAGCAATGAGTAGAAGGTGAAAGTTCTGGGGAGAGGTCCCAGCCACAGAGGGGGGAGTGAGGAGAGGGAAGAAGACAGAGTTGGAATCATTCACACAATGGGAAGGATTGGTAAACTTACGCTGTTGACAGGCTACAGGGAAGTAAGCCTTTTACTGGAATTCAAAGAGAATTCCCTCTGGGTGAGACAGGCCTGGAAACCATCCTGTCACTGAGTAGAAATGCTGATTTTAAGCAAAATATTTAACCTCTCAGAAGATTCAATTTTCTCATCTCTAAAATGGAGACAATGTTTACTTCTCAGAGTGAAATCAAAATAATTTTATAAATGTGACCAGCACAATCCCTGACAGCATACAGCAGACAGTGGAAGGTGGCTTTTCCCTTTGAGAGATGCAGTGTGATACAAGGGAAGATAAGAGTAAAAAGGAACAGGTTTGAATTCTGCTCTCAGAGTCAGCACCGATGAGAGACTGGGCACATTCTCTGAGTTTCAGTCATCTGCACTGCCTGGCTATGACTTCCTCAGAGCACTTTTGTGAGAAGTAAGTGAAATAATGTATATTGGAATGCCTGCAACCAACTCATCCTCAAGATGTGTTATTAAGTCAATATTTCAACAAATGTGTGTTGAGTGCTTAGTATGGGCCAGGTGCTGTTCTAGGGAAATAAATCCAGGCAAGGAGAAAGAAAGCCAGAGAGCTGTTACGTTGGGTGGGGTGGTCAGGGAAGTTTCTCTGAATAGATGAGATTTCAGTAGAGATCTGAATGAAGAGAGGGAGAGAGAGCCATCAAAATATCTAGGTAAAAGGGTATCCAGGCAGGGGAAGGGCAAGCTAAGGGGCAGGCCTACATGGGCCTGAGACACATGAAGTTCCCATAAGGTTGTAATGATTGTGGTGGAGGGAGCAAGGAAAGGATGGGCACTGAGGGGACTGGTGACCCATTGGTGTGCACTCTGCACACCACCAAAAGGACTTTCTACTAAGTCCCAAGGACAGGAGAGCCCTGGGGAGGTTTTAAAGGAGCCATATGGAGAAGAGATTGGAGTGGCACAAGGGTGGAAGACAGCAAGCACTGGGAGGTGACTCCAGTCAGTGGGTGTGCTAGAGACGATGGTGCTGGGGCCAGGCTGGAAGCAGTGGGAGGCCAAGATGGGCTCTGATTTAATGCATATTTTGAAATTAGAGCCAATAAGATTTGCTGTGGCTTGGTTGTGGAAAGTGAGAGAAAGTAGCTGAGAAAGAATCAAATTATAGTTTTCACACCAAAGGTGATGCTATTTAATGTTGTGAACCTCAAGAAAGAAGATACCTACTAAGAAGGGCTCCTGGTAGCTGACTGGGTTCAAGTTTAAAAGCAGAGCCTAGCAGCCATTTCTACACAGAGGCCTCTCATGCAAATTGCACTTCATGGAGAAGCCTGCACTGAACTGCCTTCCTGCACTGCGTTCTTGAGACAGCCCTTACAAAGGAGTTCTGGAATTGTAGTTCAACCAATAGGACTGAGGCTTTCCTCATCCAATCAAAGCTGTGTGGCTATATCCCCATCAGCATCTTCACTGACCAATCAGAATGGCTCCATTCTGACCAATCAGGACAGTGCCGTTTAAGCCAATCAAACTGCAAGGAGTTTGAGCCCTCGGTTGCATGAGGATGGACTGATTTGGGACCACTGGCAGGAACTTCTGCTATATAAGTCAGCTCCCCTCTGCTCAGACAGCGCACTTTCCCTTTCCATTGAGGAATGAATTCTGTGTTTCATGGCTGGAGCATCTTGCCAGAGCTGAGCAGAGGAGACCTGTACAAAGCAGAGTGGAAGAGAGTAGGCAGAGCAGAGGTGTGTAGCTGGAGAGGGGCTCGGCTCCAGGGGTGCCTTGCAGCCATGCTGTTTCATGGCCATGCTGCTTCATAATTGAGCTGTAACCCTATTGAGCTATCCCACAGCTGTGCTATTCTCATAACTGTGCTGTATCACAACTGAGCTGTTTGAACTGAATGACGTTTATTTCTTCACTGCACCCCATTTGGCACCGAATTGGCTCAAATGACCATCGGCTGACACCATGATGGGGAATTCACTGTTGGAGAAATTGCTTGGGGTTCTCTTTCAAGAAGGTTGAGTTTCATATTCCCATTGGGTGTCTGTGTGGAGATGGCAGGTGGGCCCTGGAGTGTGGGAAAGGGTGCAGGCCTGGAACAGACACTGTAGAGTCCTCAGCAGAATGATGGTCTGAAAGGCACAGGACCAGATGCAGTCAGTTGTCTGGGGAGTGGGAATAGAGAAAAGGGAAGAGGACTGAACCACGGCCAGGGCAGCATTTAAAGGTCTGGGGGGGGACACACTCCATCAGTGGAAACTGAATTGTGTCCCTTGGCAAAAGGGGCCCTCACTAACTAAGAGTCTTCATGTTTCTTTTGGTTATTGCTTTTGTTTTCTTTTAATTAAAAAACTATGAAATGTTTCAAACACACTGTACACCAAAAATAAAGTAACTGACACTCCACAAAAATTCGTAATTTGTGAACATTTGGGCGTTTTGCTATATTCATTTCAAGTACAGTGAAAGTCCCAGCCCCTCCAGCCCAAACCCTTCTTTCCTTTGCAGAGACTTCAGTGAGCCAATTAGAAGAACAGTGCGTGCCATGTAGAAAGCGCTCAGTAACAGCCAGCCACTGTCGAAGTGAGCACGGTGGTGGTGCTCGTTATTTTGCTCATGTATACCCTGCTGATGTTTCCCAGCTTTTATTACATAAACACATCTTCATAATAATGTATACTACAATTCTGTATAGCTTTTTAATTAACATCAATGGTTAATTTTTGTACTATATTCTTATGTACCTGGATTTTTTCACTTAACATTGTGTTTTTGAGATGTTTTTTATCTGAGTCAGACACATTTTAGAAAATAGGAGAAGGAAACAAACTCTCTGCAAAGACGGTAAGTGAGGGAGCTTTGAAAGTCCCTACATACCAGCTCTCCCTCCAGCAACCTTTCTCCATCCACACATCCTTTTCATTCCTCCTTGACTGTGAAGCTATTAGAGAGGAAGGGGAGGCTTGTTCAAGGTTATGGAAATATTAAATGCTAGCTTTCCGGACATCAAGTAAAGAAGGAAGCCATCTCGGCCTATAGCACCCCCAACTCATTCCACTGCTTGGTCCCCTAAAATGGAGCCATAAAGTGGGAGAGAGTTCTCACCCCAAGTTTCTACCCCTGGGGCAGCCTCATTTTATCCATGAATTGACACATTCACTTCTACAAGCAACGTAAAACTGAACATAGAAGCTATACTTGCCGGTTCCCGTTCTTTTCCTTCTCACTCGTATTCCAATCATCTGTTTTATTTTTATTTCAGAGTCCTAAAAGAACAGGCAATGTTTGGATTTCAGCTCCAAAGAGATGAGGGAAGACAGAGGGCACATTCCACACAAGGATCTAGGCATGAGTTTTGAAGTGGCAGTTTGACCAATGTCATTACGGAGCTTGCGCTGGAGGACAGAACTGATTTTCAGGACCCTGCTGCCAGTGTGTCACAGAATGGCAACCTCTGTGCTGGCAGCACCTAAGCAACACCACCAGGAGATGATTTCCATGTAGGGAAGTTTTGTTGTTGTTGCTCTTGTGAACTTTAAGTTCTTGTGGCTTTTTCCCTTTTGCCAGCCTTGCTTAGGACTGAAGGAGAGCTGGATGGTAAAGACTCCCTGAGGGTGGGCAAAAGCCTCAGAGATCAAGCTCCCCGGCCACAACATCAGACCCAAAGCTTCAGGCCAGACACACCCTGGAGGGGGAATGAGCTTTGCGGCTAGTACCAGATCCAAGCTTCCTCTGCCTAACCTTTCACTGGAATTGAGAACTCTTCACATTTCAGTTGACTGTAGAACAGCTTGGGGCCCCCAAATCAGAATCAGCTTGCAGCTGGTGAGCAGAGAAGCAACCATTTGGCCTCTACATGGGGTCAGCTTAGTGTGTCTCCCACTTCTGACCCCTAGCAGCCTGTTTGCTCCCTCCCTTTTCCCTTAAGGCTTCTCTCCACTTTCTGAGGCTTGATCTTAAAGGAGCAGGTGCCTGAGTCCAGTGGAATTACTCGCTTGCAGAAATTCTCAGAGCAGGGCAGCACCTTGCACCCACATATCATCACCTTTGATCCTTGGCCATTTGCACTTGGGGTTTTCACTTGACCTTGTGCCTGAGTTTGCTCCAGAATCTGTTTTTGTGTTTTTCTTTCCTATGCTTCCCTTTCCCGGCCCAACCCTCCTTTTTCCTATGCCCCCATCTCACTCTGGGGGACTCCTTTCAGTTCATTTTTTTAACTATGCATGACACAAAGATTTGAGGTAAGAAGTGCCAAATTTTGGGGTGAAGGAAAGCAAACTTGCATCCCACTTTCCCAAACCTCAGACATATTTTTGTCTTGGCCAAGTTCTCAATTACTCACCACAATGCCCTTATGTTGTGCCTTCAGGGACAAGCAAAGGCTCTTTCCTGCTCAGCCCGTACTTAATACAGGACTTAAAAGAAACACCCCTGTTTTCTGTAGTGAGGCACTTGTTGCTATCAGTGGAAAGACAGGGCACCCAAGAGGCCACACTCTCTAGAAACCCGGGGCCAATTCTTCTGAAGACTGATACTTTCTGGGTGATTCAAAAGCAAGCCAAATTCAAATCAACAACATTCCCCACATACTGTTTAAATGGTAATTCTTTGTCTTGAGCTGTGTGCTTTCTGAAAGCCATTTCTCTGCGCTGCAGCAAGCCTAGAGTCTGGTTCTGAAGCCCAGAGTCTAGCTTCTTCACCTAACACTTGCAAAATATTTATAGCGAACTCAAATACCTTCCACAGATGACCCCGACTCGGCATCTGATTTCTTCACCAGCTGCTTTCTGCCTGATTCATTGTGCAGATTTCTTTCTGGTGTAGCAGATATTCCCTCGTTACCTGCCATCATGCTAGGCCTTACAGGTGTATAGAATGTTTGCAATGCTTGTTCATACACTTCCAGGAAAAAATACATAAAATGCAATCTTATGTGTAATTTTCCTGAATACTAAATGCTTTGCCCTAAACTTTAAGATAGTGTATCAATTGAAGGATGCCAAGAATTACTTCACCTCATGGATATGTACCTGTTATAGATTATATTCATTTTCAAATTAATTTCGAAGCCAGCTGTGATTTTTGCTAAAAGTAATCCTTGATGGTATACTTTTGCAGCTACCATTTAATACTTAAAGAGACAACTAGCGATGCAATCTGTGTATTTAAAAATGTACAGCATTCGGATTTTTTATTATGGTTTCACATTTTGAGTTTAAGCCTCTTTAATTATATTGTCTGCAGCACTTAAAAAAGGTTTTAGGGGGAAAAAGGGAAATATATAAACAATGCTGGGATTTTTAGTGATTTATTTTTCTTTATTTTTTGCTACTATAGTCACTTACTTATCGCTATAGCAATGGTAAATTTGAAAGGCAGGTTCTTATGCCATGGGGGCTTGTTGGAAGTTCTAGCTGGGAATGCAAGGACCCATGGAATCTTAATCCAAGAAAATGGTTCTTCCAACTTCCCATCACACAGCTGGGTAGGATGGGGCACCTGCCTAACCCACTTAATTAGCTGAGTCAACTCTGACAGTCAGAGCCCGGAGGAAGTATCTCCTGCAAAGTAAACACATAAACGATTCTACCCTCCATTTCCCCTTACTTAAGTGGAGTTTTAATATTTTTAAAAAGTCAGGTTTTTCTTTTTTCTTTTTCAATTTTTGCATGTAATTGAGACAGTGATTATATCTAGTATGAGAAGGAAGGATGGAAGGAAGGAAGGAAGGCAGGCAGGAAGGAAGGAAGGAAGGAAAGAAGGAAGGAAGGAAGGAAGGAAGCTTAGCCTACACCATGTACTTTAAATTTGGTTTCCTCAAAAACTTGAAACCTTAAAAATGTTCTTCACTCAAGTAATACAGAAATATAAATAATAACTATACAACTTAAAACTCTTCTAAGTAATGCAAAAACAAGGAAGCCAGTGTTCCAATAAGGGCAAGACCTTACTTGTACAGACTCTTTTCGGACATTTAGAACTCTCATCACTGTCAATTTTAGCTTGATGAAAGTACTACCACATGTCAGAGACAACACCATATGTTCACCAAAACCAATTTATTTTCCTTCTGGACATATAGCATCAATACATTTCCCAGTTTCTTTTGCAATAAATTTTGGTCCATGAGTGAATTCTATCCAGAGGAATGCAGTGATAATTTTGTATGCTACTTCCAGGCCTGGCCACAACCCTCCCTTCTCCTGCACAATCTTTAACATGTTTCTGTCCCTTTTATAGAAATTTTGGAACCATATATTGAAGATGGTGGCATTATAATATAGAAAGAGCTTGGAGTCCCGAAAGACGGCATGAGATGATGTTCTCTCCCTCATGACCATATTGAAGTGTGACAGAGGCAAACAAGAAATAATTATTTGAAATTTAGGGGTAGCTTATTATAGCAGCTAGCATTACTTAGCCCAACTAATGCACACCATACTATATCATGGGTGTTCTCTGTGTTGCATATTTCCTGTTTCACCCATAGTGATCATTTTAAGATAAAAAATTAGGAAAATGACTTCATCTGCACAAGTACATCTTTCATCCCCCTACCTGATGTTTTTCCCCTTGCCCCTTCCTTTGTCTCCACCTCCCCAACACACACACATACACACACACACACACACACACACCTTTTTACCTTTACACACCCCTTTCAGTTTTGAAAGCAAGCAGGCCTGTCAGCAAAGATTCCGTGGGTTTAAGGACATTAATCAGCTTCATAGCGATAGGAAAAGTCCATTCCTTAGGGAACATTTTTTTTGAGCAAGAAATATATTTTGCTGTCTCCACTCAGAGTGAAGTTGATAATATAGCTAGCTACTTCTCATTAGAGGAAGAAATTTTCTATCTTTGTTCACTGTCATTTTCCCCATTTCTGAGTTCCACTTCCCCTGAATTATGGCATTAATCTAGCAACTGCTCAGTGATCACCACTGTAGTGTGAGGGCCCCCAATCCTGATTCTCTTTTCATCCTTAGCGTTTGGCACCTACTAGGCACTCAGTATGTTGGCTATTATTTAGTGATAAGATTATAAACCAGAAAGCAAATTGGCTTTGACTCTGTCAAGAGGAATTAAGGCAATTTCATGGGACTAGAACAGCTGCCTATCTCTTAGTCCATAGTTATTTGAATCCCAGATCTGACACTTAAAGGAAATGAAAACTTAAATATAAATAACATCTTTTAATTAACCTTTAAATAACTTCTTTCTTTTTTCCTTCTCTCAGAAGAAAAAGGAGGAAGAGGAGGATAAGAAGGAAGAGAGAAAGGAAAAAAGAAAAGGAAAACTTGTATTAATAAGAGGCCCATTTTCTTCTCAAAGCAGAAAATAGAGGTCTCAAATGCTTACAAAAAAGCTGCCCCTTACAACTCATATTTATAATAAGCAATGTAGTAATATCAGGTAAAGGAAATGGAAAATTATGGGAGTAGAAACTGCATTTGCTGAGTACAAATATAAAACTATAGTTTCCACTTTCATCCTCCAGTGTTAGTTTTTGAAATCCCCATAGTAGGAAATCCACTTGAAATATGTTTGCCTTTGGATCTATTTTTAAATGAAAAAAATCTTAGTGCTTCTGGTGTATGTATCTACTAGAGACAATCTTAACCTAAGAAGTTAAGAGAGGAGACTGGGGGCAATTTATCAATGACAGAGCTCAATGCCAGAAGAGAAATTATAATGGTTTTTTAACAAAGGTTCTATTTTTAAGACCTAATTGGTTTATCCACTGGGATTATTTCCGGTATTAAAAATTTTAAAAAGAGATTGTTCCAAGAAATTCAGACAGATGTATGGTTAAAAATCATCACTAAGTTGATAGAACAGCAGTAAACATTTATTGATAAAAATAAGCAGCTCTAGAATATCTGGAGTCTTGCCCGCTGTGGTAGTGAGTTAGGAGAGACCTCACAACCCAGGTCTGCTTTTGTCTTTCTCCTTGCTCCCAGAGAAGTAAACAAGACCCTTAAATTCATCAGGATATCCAAGAGGATACACAACCTGTCCCTTGGGGATATTTGGCCAACCTTTTGCTTACTGATTTTTTACTTTCTCTCACCTTCTGACCTTCCCTCCTTCTGTTTTTCCTGTTCCCATTGGTCTTTCTAGCTGCCCACTCACATGGCATTTCTCATTTCTTTAACACTCTCACTTTCATTTGAGTTCTTCTCCAATCTCTCTTAGAATTCTTCCACACCCAAAATTATCAGGCTGCCTCAGATAAAGGAGTCCACTGATGACTGTAAATATGGATAAAGTGAGTGATGGTGCCCTGCCAAGATTCTCTCAGCTCGTTAGGGGCTTCAGTCTATCAATCGTCTTCTTCCTGCACAGACACTCTTTGTTTCTCTCTGCTCTATCTTTTTTAGTACTATATAAAGATGCTGAAGTATCTTCTGTCTTGTCTTGCAAGCATATGTCTTATTAGCGCTGGAACTGTACCTCCTATCTTCCTTCCCACTAAGACTCATCTGTTTCCCTGTCTCCACTGGCTCACTTCCCATTTACTCCTTGGTTTACTAGAATCCAAACTCTGGCTTCTGTCTCCACTGTTCCATTGAAACCACTCCCCCTGTACACCAATACTTCCACATCCACAGAATCCATGGTACTAAAGAAGAGACTTTAAAAGAGGAAGCACCTTCCAGGGCCACTGCCCCTGTTGAGGAGAACAGTCTTGGTCATTCTTTACGAAGAAGTAGTCATGGCCTGGGTACCACACTGCCTTGGCTCCCTGGCTAAGCTGACTGGACCCCAGAGGGTGGTGGTATACAAGTGACCCAGCACTACTAATCTATGGACTATGAGGTCCCTCTCTACTTAGAAACATGGGGATTACCTCTTTGAAAGGCTGGTTAGAGATGGTAATATGCAGTGGAACCAAAGCATGGAGACCTCCTTAGAGAAACAAAGAGTTAGGTTGAAGGCAGGCAGCCTGAAAAGGGGCGATATAGCACCTCTTACATGGAGGGACTGTGGAACCTCCTGTGTAGTCCCATAGTATCTTCCGCAGGCAACAAGGTACACTAATTACAAGAATTGCAATGCATCCTGAACAAACTTCTAGTTTCTGAGCAGTATTCCATTCTCTACCAGACTTGAATTTTCTATAGTTCCTAGTCTCCCCAAACCTGGTTTCATAAATAGTGTTCACATCTACTTCATTTTCTGAGTGTGTACTTATAATAAAGTCACTAGTGCTTAAGAAATTTTGAATTAACAAAGTCTTTACTGACAAAAAACTCGCATGCGTAATAGAGACACCTAACAATTATGTATTACCTTATATCTGTGATGTTGGACTTTGCTGATAACTATCTCCTTCTAAAAGGTCTTACTCTCTTGGCCTGTTGATATAACTCCTCTTGGTATTCCTCCTATTTACATGGCTATTTCTTTTCTCTCTTCTCCACCATCTCTATTTCCTCATCTCAACCCTTAAAAATAGGTATTCCTCAGGCGTATCATGACCTACTTTTCTTATATCTATATAATCTCTCTTTGAAGAAGTGCATACATACTCATGGCTTCAACCTCCATTTAAATCCTAATGACAATTATTTGCTGGACACCTCATCTTTGTTTGGATGTCCCACAAGTTAATCAATTTCACAAGGTTAAAACCAAAGTCATCATTATTTTACCAAAACAGCTCTTTGTCTTAAGTTCCTGATATCAATGGATGATGTTATTGTCCTAATAGCTCCAGTCAATAATCTGAATCTAAATCTAATCTCTCTGCTTTCACTGACTACACGCTTTAACTTCTCTCCAATACAGCTTCACCACTAAACTCCTCCTGCTGCTTCACGCGAGTCCTCCTCCTCTGACTCCCCACTGATTTCAGGGGTCCTTCTCTGTGTCCACACAGCACCTTCTGTATATCTCTTTCATAGTACCCACCCATTATGCTGAGAGTGGTGGTTTCCTTATCTGTCTCCTCCAAGACTCTAAGTTCCTTGTGGGTAGAGATCCAGTTTTATTCACATTTGTACTTATATCACCTAGCACAATGCTGGCAGACTACAGGCATAGATTAATTTTTTTGAGAAAATAATAAATAAATGAATAAATAAATAAATAAAAGGTCAGACTTGCCTTCACACTACACAAAACCAAAGATGCTCTAGCCTCTTAATTACATCAAAACCCACTCAACTAGAATGAGAAATGTGATGTTGAACAACAGAGGCATTGGTTCATATTCTCCAAACCTCTCTTCTCAAAAGACGCTACAAACAAACATTTCTCCCTGTCTCAGTCTCTTTCTTTACAAGAAATTCATGCAGCTCTGATTTGACTTCTTACATGTGTGCTCCTAAGAAACCAGGCTCTGGCTCCATGGTGAAGGCCCACAGTGAATACTGCAGGGTTTGAATACCTCATGCATCAAGATTCTGTTCGTTCTGTGTTAGAGAGGACCTTTACCTCTGCATGTGGAGGTGCTGAAGGTTGGTCTTAGCAGCCTCCTCGGCATTAAAACAACCTGCTGTCTCCATGGCCCATTGACTCAAAGGGAGGATTGTGAAAGAGCCTGAGGAACTAAATGCTGGTATGATACCTCTTTAACTAAGTTAATCATAGATTTTGTTGATGGTAGGAAATCCAGTTACCTTTTTCTTTTGAGAGAGAGAGCGAGAGAGGGAGAGAGAAAGAGAGAGAGAGAGGAGAAGAAGGAGGAGTAGGAGGAGAAGGAGGAGGAAGAGGGGAAGGTGAAGAGGAAGGGGAAGAAGAAGGAGAAGGAGAAGAAGAAAGAATACATTCACATACAAAAATGTACATATACATAAAATAAAATATAGTGTCCCCATTGCCCATTTTAATTTGTCCACTAATAGAAAAGAGTATTGGCATATGTGGTAGAGAATAATAGATGTGTATAAAGTTTAGTCCTAGATGAAAACAATAATATGGGTTAGAATTCTTTAGCACTTACAATATTTGGGCACTAGAAAGTACTTGACAGCATTATTTTATATAATCTTTATAATGACCTTGTTGGTAGATAAGAAAACTGAGACTAGTCTAGTTGAGTCACCTTTGTAAAGGAACAGAGCCAGATTTTAAATTCAGGTACATTCCTCTTCAAAATCATATTTTCAACAGCAATAACCATTGCCAATCAAATTTACCTTATCAAGTCCAGTTTGCTAAGTTTCCAGAGAAGAAAACTGAGACCCAAAAGTGTGAAAGAGATTGTCCAAAGTCCTCTCCTGCCTGACATTGGGATGGCCTGCATTCTGTCTCATCTAAAATCCCTAAGAGACAACAATTAATTTCATGGGAAGGAAAACAGTTTGCTCGAATGACACATACAGGAGACGTTTTTGCATAAAAGCAGGGAGTTGGGGCATTCGCCAGCAGCTCCTTATCCCAACCCACAGCTGATTGAATTCCTTATTAGGCTTGGACAATGGAAGGACAAAGTTGTTCAACCAACTGAGTTTTTTGAAACTGCAGAGAGTGGGGCTTGGGAAATGGAGGCTGTGGTCCCAAAGAGCAGGCTGAAAGGAGACCCCTTGGGCGGCGAGGTAGGAAGACGCCCAGCACATTGGATGCCTCTGTGCAGACAACCCAGACTTAGCTGAACACAGTTCCTACACAGCTGAGGCTTCTTAGTTTTCCAGATGGCCATTCCCACTTGTTCAGGCTGCCCGAGCTTCTGCTGGGGGTCTGACGACCTCTACCTGCAGGCGAGGCCAGGGGCCAGTCTCAAGAGGGAGGCACCTGGGAACTAAGCAGCTCTCTCAGGCCTGCAGCCCACTGCGAAACTCCTGCATTGTCCCCACTCACTCTAGTGCTTCCCTTGATGGCAAACAGTATCAGGACAGGTGGCCCAGGGACATGTCTGGTGAGGCCAGATGGACCTTCCATCATGATTAACACTACCCCAAGTGAACCTTGTCATGATACTGGGCTTCTGTCTGGGTAGTCAGCTCCCTCCTGTAGACCCTTCCTCAAGGGCCATCGTCCTTTCCTAAATCTCAGCTCACGGACTGTTTTAGTTATATGACCCAGTTCTTGAGCAGTTTGCTTGTTTCTAATGAGAAACTGAGTAATTTCCTTCAGACTTTGCCTTCCGATTCCCCCTCTTCACTGGCCTTGGTTTATTGAAGACCTATCAGGTGAGGTCTCACATCAAGATTTCCTATTCTATCATATTAAGCATCAAATAATATAATTGTTCTTCGAACATGTCAATAGAATTGGCCTATGGCTTCTCGATGATTCTCTCCAACTTGTGAGATTATAAAAAACAAGGTTACTGCAACTCCTGCTAAATGACCACTGCTTCTACTACTGCTACTACCAATTAGCACCTTTTGGGCAGTGGGAATTGTGCTGAGTACTTTATGTGTATGAATTAATTTAATCGTTACAACTTTAAGACATGGGTAGTGGGTATCCCTCTTATTTCCATTTTGTAGATCAGGAAATTGATCTATAAAGAGTTGAGGCCAGAGATTGTCACATGCTATTCCATGGCACTGCTCCAAATAGGTTATGAGTCTTCTGAGATATACATCATCTCACCCCTCAGAGCAGCTGAGCCAAACTCTCTGGCCTCTGGTTCAAGGAGCCCCATTTGTTTTCTCCAGGGTTCTTACCCCAGCACTTGTACAAATGTTATCAATTTAAATTTATTCCACAACATTAAAAATGCTGTGAAGCACTAGTTCAAGCAACTTGGTTAAATGGTGGAGCTTCTCTGAATTCAAATCTGTGGAAATCAGATCCTGATCTCAAAAGAAACATTCATAACGATGCTTTTCATAACAAAACAAATAAAAGGAGAGGGAGTAACAGAATCAGCATAAAATCCCCCAAGGATGGGTACAAGAGAGCGAGATTAATCAGAACCACCATAGTTTCCTTAATTTTATAAAATTAAGAGAAAATAGTAACAAAAGAAGCAAAGAGAGGTTGAAGAGGGCAGTGACAATGATGATGGTTGAGAAGAGAAGGCAAGCCTGTCTTGAATAGAATCTGTGTTCAAATAATTCCTTAGGAGAAAATTATTCTCAACAGTCATAGAAGCATGGACAGGATAAACTAGATTTAAACCATTTGGGGAACAGAGCAGATTTGTGGTTGGAAATACGCAAGTCTTGACCATAAGTTTGATGAAACTCTGAAACTGGCTATTCAGGACCAACTGGAACCCTTTGAGAACAAAAACCCATCAATACTGTAGGTTTTGGACAAACCCTATCTTAAAAATTGGAATGTAATCCAAAATATCTAGCCCTAGGTACTTGTAAACTTGAAATTTTTTTAAGCGTTTCGTTTTCTTTTGCAGACAAAGATGTCATCAAACTTAATGGTTTTCATTGGGATGCTTGATATTTGCGGGTTTGGAAGCATATCTATGCATTGCTTCTCAGAAGGCTCCCCCAAGTGTTCCATGATGCATGCCCTACTCTAAGGAGCCTTTTCTTTCCTGTTCCACGTTTCTGGTGTTAGTCTCTGGGGCTCCTTAGATGACATTTCACAAACACACAATGATTTTAGACCAAGTCTGAGCAACACCCTCATTTTCTGCTACTACAATAGCTTGATAATACACATGGAACCATTTAATATGTTCAAAAGCACAGCACTAGCATTCTTATATTGAAAAAGTACCCCAAAGGAATATGGGCTCTTTTCACAAGAACATAAAACAAATGACAACTGCCATTAAGTCAAGTACACACAAAAACTACTGATTCCTGACAGGGGAGGCATTAACAGTTGCCTAGACTGGATTCATGTTTGAATGGTGCCAGAGTGCTCCCCAAGTGGTTTACAAGAACTTGAACTTTGTAAGAAAGTTTCAAGAAGGTTCAAGCCAGTCTCAGTGTCTTTGTCACACCCTCATAGCCACAACGGCCCACACATATGGCTCTCTGCCAAAAAGCAGGGCATCTTGTTTTAAGGTGCTGTCAGCTTGTGGGTTGTCAGCATGGGTTGAAGTGAAGAACCCCAACCATACTGTGGCTTTCAGACAGTGAACAAGGCAAATTATTTTCTTTCTAAGTAAACCCAAGGACTAAAAACATTCATGTCTGTTTTGATGAATGAGTTATTCAGAAGCAGCAAGTTCATCTCTTTTGGCATCCAGAAATTGGTGAAGGCTCATGTAAACAGTAAGCAGGGCTTTTTTGGTTTTGTGCCCCAACCCAAACAGTATATTACAGGGCAGCCAGCCAGACCCTACCCTTGGACACACCTGGATGAGTGCCACTGTAGTCAATGAAAGCTACGTGAGAATTCCAAAGGGGCAGAATGCAGCTGGGGGAATGAGATCCTATGTATGAGGATGTAAGGGCAGAGTTCCAGCCCAGAGCCTAGTTCAGTGGCCTGGATTTATGTGCCTTTAAAAGTAATGCCTGTTCTTTGGCAGTATATTAACCAGCATGTTTCAAGCAGGCTTGGGAAAACTGACCCAGGAGCCAGTGGACCCTAAAAATGTCCAACTGTCTGTAGTCATACCATAAAAAGACAGAGTCATTGTACTTCTGATGTGTGCTTTCGTGTAGACATATCGAAGCTGACCACAAATAAAGGTGAAAATAGATCTAGAATAAGCACAGCAAACAATGGAAAACAAATGGATCCTGGAGCTCAGATGAAAAAGACTGGTTTTGCATGCTCCCATATTCTGCCTCTTTTTTTTCCTAAAAATGTTTTCTTAACACTTCTAGCATTATTAATGAAATTGAATTATTCCACATGGGTGCAGAATGAGCCCCAGGATGCCAACATTTGTTTTCTGCACTCAAGCCGGGAGAAACAAGCACTGCCATGACAATGGCACTGATCTCTTATTATGGCAGTTTAGGATGTGGTGTTTACCCGTGGGAAACTGGGCATCACTCAGAACACATAAATGACAAAGACCGTCCTTGAGTACCTTACCATGTTTTCTAGCAGATGCTTTCATTTAAGATATTCAGTCCTTGAATCACCCACAAGTTTAATTACGCTGAATGAATGTTTTCTGTCTGAGAAGTGCAGTGTCCTTAGTGGTGTTCTCAGGAAGAAGAAGGCGGACAACCCATCTTCCTCCTCATAGATACAGGAATACATGCGGGGGAGAGGGGGCAGGCTGTCCCCTTGATTACCTCTCTTAAAGTTCATGTTGTCTAAGACATACTACTAAGTGCCTATTATGTGCCGAGAACTTTACTAGGTGCTAGAGAGAGAGAGATTAATTAAGAAATACCAAGTATCTGTCCTCATGAAGCCTGCATCCTATATGGAGTGGGGAAAATAAAAGAATATACCAATATTTGATTTTTCAATTAAGCAGTTGCTTACATTTTTGGCAAGCATCTCTTCTCTAGTTTTATGTCCGATGTTGTATTTATGCATGAGATGTATGAGTATAATGCCTCCCAAATTTGTAAGCTTTGGGAAGGCAGGATGAGGTCTACAGACTTTTCTTTCTGGTGCAATCATCAATTCTTAGATGATTAAAATACTATTCTCTCAAAATCCCATGTTCCATTTAGTCACCCTACTATAATAGATGACTTTTTCCTGTGGAAAGTGAGTGAACGTCATGTCGTGAAGTTGATCTTTCTAGATACTAGGTAGAAAAAATAATATAAATCATGCTTTTCCTCATCTTGCAAAATTAAATGTATCCAATGTACTACCCTTTCCACTAGGGATTGTAACAATGTGTTTTATACTTTTAAATAAAATTAGTGTTTGAAAAAAATCCCCAAAACAACAGCATGAATATGCTGCTTTTAAATGGATTTCAATTTACTATATTATTTTCTTTAGAATCTCTGCTTGATTTCTTCAGGTTACTCAAAGAATCCATCCCTGGGTGCATAATCATATTGTGTGACTATTTTAATAGCTGGCAAAATCAATAATAATAGTGTCCACTACTCTTAATGGTTCATACATATTATTTTAAATAATTATTAAATAAGATGTACTCTTATTTCCTTCTTGAGAATGGAATAAGAAAATACAATGTGAGGGAAGGGAAGATCACATCAAATACAATAATTTCCTTAAGATTTAAATGAAAATGTATCTTTCTGAGGCTTAAGGCAGGTAGCTAAAGACATGGGCTTTCGAGTCAGAAAAAAAATTGGTTTGAATCCTATTACACACTAATTGTATGATTTTAAGCATAGTTGAACCTCTCTAATATTGATCTTACCATAAGTAAAAAAGGAACATTTTACTTACAGAGTTGTGAGGATAAAATAAAATAGTACTTATGAAGGGCTTAGTGTGAGGTCTGGCATAGCTGTGAGTACTCCATAAGTGGCTGCTGTTTTTTATTATTACTATCATTGTTAGTATTTTATTTTACTGTTTTATGTCACAAGGCCAGGTGGAGAATCTTGCTTGATCTTGACCATGAATGGCAGAGAAGAAAAAGAATGAAGTATTACAGAAAAGTTTCGTTTTCCAAAAAACGTACAACTGAAAATTAAAAAACTGATATTCTTATTATATCACATTATGATCAACCACTTCAAATAGTTAAATATCTTTTTAAAGCAAACATGTGACCAGTTTCTAATTTTCCATAATCAAGGAACAAAAGTTAGCATGTTTAAATGGAAAACATTAAGTAATCTTTAAAATTTCATTCAAGTTCCGTATTGTAATGAACACAAAATGGAAACAAAAGAGTAAATAAAATTCGGTCATTTATTTAAGTTCTAGTGCAAAATGTGCTGTACTCTGAAGAATAGGAAAGAGGGGGGGATGGTTACACTTAATAGCCCCACTATCAGCTCCAAAGTTGGCTCTTCAATGTTGCGATTTCTACCAGCTATCCAAGAAAAGTGTGTGTTGCGCAAGGGACGAAAGGAATGCTCATTGGTTTTCTGTTTGGGTATTTTGAATGAGCCTGATGAAATGCACAGCTTCTGTACATCCCCATTTGTTGGGAACTGGGTTTCCTCTTTGTGCCCCATCAACTCTCAGGGAGAGGAAGCTCTACTGCTCACTACTTGCAATCACTAGGACTCAGTGGGGAAGGTGTTTACAAGGCTCTAAATATGACAAAGGGGAACTTGTAAGGATTTGATAGTCTAAATAGAAAATCTTGTCCACAATGAAGGAAAAGGAAGATCAGAATAGACAGTAAATGTAGACTCAGCGATAGAAAGAAGCTTCTGAGATTTGAAAATGCCATTTGGTGATGATCAAATTGAAAAGTCAGAAAGGAGACGATTTTAAAGTAAGTGACTGTGTGTGTGTGTGTGTGTGTGTGTGTGTGTGTGTGTGTGTGTGTGTGCTGAAACCACTGAGGAAATTTCCATAGGGGATGGAGAAAAAAAATTCATTCGTCTATTCTCTACATCCCTGCCTCTTGCAGCATATCTTCAAGTAATTTGTCTGGTCTAGTTTGAAATGACTAAGTGATGGGGCTTCCAAAATGTTCCCAGTGAGACTATTCTACAGTCTACAAAATTTCACTGTTTCCTCTTATTTAGCTTAATTTTATTCCACTTCAATTCCCTATTTCTATTCAAGAGACAAAAAAAAAAAATAAAAATAAGTCTGTTCTTTAAATTCATGTCACAGGAAACAATTTCTGTTTTCTTTTCATTTAATGATTGAGTATCTCTGTGTCTATGCTTAATATTTGTTAGAAGGGATGCAAGACTATACGCAGATTCTTTTTTGTTCAAAAGAGCTATAATGGCTGCTCCCCAAAGGCAACTGTGAGGGCTTTTCCAACAGGGGCCTGAAACACAGCTAATAAACCCTATATCAACCTTTAGGGATGTTGTCTTTCTCCTCATTCCCATGTCCAAGGTACATAAATATGAGTTCTAAGTTCAGCCCAATTTGAAATGTCCCAGAGCTTTCATTTCTAAACTTACTTCCTCAGAGGAGTACACTGCCATCTGCTGTACCTCCCAGAAGAAGGGTCATCCTCTCCTGAAAACAAGTCTTTATGTTCATGATTAAAGTCTTAGATTATCTCACTATTGCCAGTTTTTCCAACCCACTTCTTCATTGCCCAAGTGAAACCTACCCACAAAGATGAATTTGAGTTCTACAGAGTTTCTCATCCAGGACAGATCCACAGCATAGGAAAGATGTTTAGGACAAAATTTTAGTTACCAATTTCCCAGTCAAGATGGCAAAGTAGGTAAACACTGTGCTTACCTTGTCTCAAGACCACACAAAATTACAACTAAACTGCAGAATAATTATTATTGAGAATCACCTGAAGTCTAGCTCAGCCAAAGCCCTGCAACTACGTACACACAGAAGAAGCCACCTTGAGACTGATAGGAGAGATAGAGTGGCTGAACGGGCTGGTCCCACACCCATGCATGACCATTAAAAATTGGGAGGGATATCCCGGCTGCAGAGGTCCCTCTAAAAGGAGCAAGGGACCCCAGCCCTACATCAGGTTCCCTAGCCCAGAGTTCCAGTGCCAGGGAGAGAAGTCCCCATAATTTCTGTTGATGAAAACCAGCAGAGATTGTGGCTGAATGGGACAGGGGCAGCTATACTCTGAGGCACTCCTGTTGGAGAGATCACGCATGGACTTACTCACTGACTGACTCACTCACTCTGAGCTCCAGCACAGGGGCAGCAGCTCGAAAGGCACAAGGGACATGCATGGAGGAAGTAAGTTGTCTGGTTTCAAGGTGAGGGCTGGAGGGGCAGCTATCTCTCAGGTGGAGGAGCTGTCAGAAGCCTTTGTTTCTTTGTTGAGCTCCCCTCTCCCTGTGTGCAGACACAGGCAGCTGCCATATCTGAGTCTCCATTAGCCTGGCTAACATGGTTTATATGCCCAGGCCTGGTGATTCTGAGACCCCACCCCAACCAACTTTCAGGCCCATCCAAGTCACTTCCAGTGGTTTTGTTTCACACAAACCACCTGCCTTGGCTCATGCTGTGGACTTTTGTAAGGTCACTCAAAGGTTCACAAAACCCAAACAAGCTGTGTCTAGCTTGAGCATGTCCCATACCTCAGGCTGAGCAGCCCTAAGCCAAGCACTAGCAACAGCTGCCTTGGTTCGTGGCTTGGCCTCTCAATGCACTTCCAAGCACAGCATGGGTGGCAGCCATCTCTGGATTGCTTTGTGGCTTATGTTAGGTGGCCCTGGGTGTGGCATGGGCTGTGGTTGAACTTGACCTGGAGTGTGTTCCCTCCCAGGTTGCCCTGGGGCTGGTGTGCCCAGTGGCCAGGTTTTAAATGAGCTTGAGTAGCCACCTCCAAGGATGATACACCCAAAGGGCAGACTGGGCCAGCACCAGAACCCTGCTAAAGCAAATCCTACTCCACAGGGTCAGCCCCTGCACAATAGATGCTTCATTGCAGTCAATGGCCAGTTTTCACAATCAATGAGCCTGAGGGTCAATCCTTCCCATTGATGTGCAAATAGCAGTCAAGTCTCAACTACAAGAGGAGGGCACACACAACCCATACAAGGGATACACCTGGAGAACCCATCTCTAGTGACCAGGGAGACTGCCACTGGGCCCCACAGGACACCTACTATATAAGGCCATTCTACTAAGACCGGGAGACATAGCAGCCCTACCTAACATATAAAAACGGACACAGGGAGGCACTAAAAATGGGGATACAAAGAAACATGTCCCAAATAAAAGAACAAAACAAAGCTCAGAAAAAGAACTAAATAAATTGGAGACAAGAAATCTACCAGACGCAGAGTTCCAAACACCACTCAGTGATCTCAGGGAGAACTTCAACAAACAGATAGGAAACATAAAAATGGAGATGGAAAACATAAAAAGGAACCAGTCAGAAATAAAGACTACAATAACCGAAATGAAGACTACATTAGAGGCAATCAACAGTAGATTAGATAAAGCAGAGGCTCAAATCACCAATTTAGAAAATAGTGGAAAACACCCAAACAGAACAGCAAAAAGAAAAAAATAGTCAAAAAAAATGAGGACAGTTTAATGGGCTTCTAAAACAATATCTAGCATACCAATATTCACATCACAGGGGTACCAGAAGGAGAAGAAAGAGAGCAAGGAATTGAAAACCTATTTGAGGAAATGACAGAAAACTCCCTAGCCTGGCAAAGGAAATGGATATTCAAGCCCAGGAAGTGCAGAGAGTCCCAAATAATATGGATGCAAAGAGTCCCACAATAAGACACATCATAATTAAAATGCTAAAGGTTAAAGACAAAGAGATAATCTTAAAATCAGAAAGAGAAAAAGAATTAGTTACTTACAAGGGAGCTCCCATAAGACTGTCAGCTGGTTTCTCAACAGAAACTTTTCAGGCCAAAGGGATTGGCAGAAAATATTCAAAGTGATGAAAACCAAGGACCTACAACCAAGATTATTCTATTCAGCAAAGCTATCATTTAGAGTTGAAGGACAGATAAAGAGCTTCCCAAACAAGAAAAAGCTAAAGGAATTCATTACCACCAACCAGTATTGTAAGGAATCTTAAAGGGAATTCTTTAAGATGAAGAAGGAAAAGAAAAAAAGATCAAAAATATAAATAGTAAAATTGCAATAACCACATATCTATCAACAATTACTTTTTAAATGTAAATAGATTAAATACTCCAATCAAAAGACATAGGGTGGCTGAATGGATAAGAAAACAAGTCCCTTATATATGCTGCCTACAAGACACTCACTTCAGATCAACAGACACACACCTGACTGCAAGTGAAAGTATGGAAAAAAGTTATTTCATGAACATGGAAACAAACAAACAAAAGGCTGCGGTAACAATACTGATATAAGACAAAATAGACTTTAAAACAAAGGCTACAACAAGAGACAATTAAGGATTTAGTAATCCCACTTCTGGGTATTTAGCTGAAGAAACACAAAACGCTACTTTGAGGGGACCTGTGCATCCATATGTTCAGTGCAGCATTGTTTACAATGGCCAACATATGAAGGCAACCTATGTTTCTCTGAATTGATGAATGGATAAAGAAGAGGTGACACATATATACAATGGAATATTACTCAGCCATTATGAAGAATGAAATCTTGTCAACTGTAAATGTCATATGATTTCACTTATAAGTGGAATCTAAAGAACAAAATAAACAAACAAAGCAAAACAAAAATTCATAGATACAGAGAACATTTTGATGGTTGCCAGATAGGAGGGGTGTTGGGGATGACTGGAAAAGGGGAAGAGATTAAGAAGCACAAGTTGGTTGTTACACGGTAGTCATGGGGATGTAGGATATAGCATAAGGATTATAGTCAATAATATTGTAATAACTATGTATGGTGTCAGATGGGACTAGATTTTTGGGGGTGATAGATGGGAAGGGGTGGGGACAGGGTGAAAAAGCTGAAGGCATTAAGAAGTACACATTGGTAGTTGCAAAATAGTCATGGGGATGTAAAGTAAAGCATACGGAATATAGTCAATAATATTGTGGTAGTGCGGTATGGTGTCAGGTGTTGCTGGACTTCTGGTGCTCACTTCTTTAGGAATATAAATGTTGAATAACTACGGTGTACACCTGAAACTAATATAATGTTGTATGTTTGCTATATTTTAATAAAAATCTTCTAAAATATTTAGTTACTTTCCATCCTCCATGAAATAACCCCAAGCCTATGGGTTTAAGCTACAAATGTCTGATAAATACATCTCAGACCCCCTACAGATGCTCTGAATTGTTTGGGAGCACTAACATTAACGTAAACTCCAAACTCCAAGATTTGCTGGATCAACAATTCCTGCAGAAATTAACAAATGCCCTGGAGATCTGCATGTTGAAGTAGGAAGATCAGAAGCTTTAGTCCTTTGGGCTGTCTCCAGGAGTGTTCATAAACTTCAGGACTTATCCACTTCCTTACATGCGCTGTCTTCCTTTTTCACCTATTTGTACTCACAGTGGAACCATTCCTCCACGTGAACAGGGTGAGCAGTACACTTGAAGCCCACTGGCTGCCACCACTACACAATGGCTGTACATCAGCGTAATGAGGTGGGTGAGCGTGGCCGTGAAACCAGCCCCCACTTACTGCACCTGAAGAAGCTACCACTCATTGACTTGGTGACTTTGGCTAAGCTGCCTCATTGCTTCTGTCTCAATTTTTTAATCTATCAAATAATTGTAACAATAGCACCTACATCATAGACTAGTGTAAAAACTATATGATTCAACTAATTAATATTAGTGAAGTGCTTAAAATAATGCCTGAAACATAGTAACCAACACTCTATAAATGTGGACACTGTAAATTTAGGTCACTGTAGCTTCAATTTCAGTACACAATATAGAACTCTCTGTATAACCTATACACCTCCCTGGGTAGAAAACACAGAAATAAAGAAACTCGCATTTATGGTAAGCAGTGGCAGAAAAAAAACAGAAGACTTCGTTTCTGTGGTATTCAGCATGCATAATGAAGACCTTAAAAGGCCATGGGTACAACCCCTCAGCCCACCCCTAGGCCTGCCTCAGACCACATCACACTTGAACAAGCCCCCCCCCGCCACACACACACACACACACACACACACACACACACACACACACTGTTCAGGGCGAGAGGACCCCAGAGCCCTGCAGCACCCATCATTATGTGAAGGGAAAGCAGTAATTCTTACTTGGGGCTGGGTCAGCAAGAATGAATCTTTGGACATTCATGACAGTGACTCCTGAATGTCAGAAATGAAAACAAATGTTTGCCTGGAGCACAGTGTTATTTTCCAGGCCCGCGGTGGCTGGATCCAACATAGTATTTGTGCTATAAAAGAATTGCCCTTTATACAAAAGATTCTGAATAAAACCTTGCTGAGTTTCAGGAAGAGAGCCCTTCCTGAATTTGCTTCCTGGCTTCATGTGTGACAGGTTCCCTATGGTAATGACTTTTTCACAGCAGGTAGTCAGCGTTCTGCTTGTTCCACAAACTTCCTTCGCCACATTTCCCAGACTACTGCAAAGGGTAAGGCTTCTCCATGCCAGGCTTTCTGAAAAATTTATAAATCTCCTGCCATAATCCTTACTGCTTCAACTGACAAATTTAACAAATGTCAAGATACAAAGCCTAAGTTCCTCATGGGATTGCCTGTTCTGTGTGTGTGTGTGTGTATGTGTGTGTGTGTGTCTTTGACAAGTTTTCCAGGGTAGCACTTCTGAGACATGATCAAGTGCTATAAAACTAATCCTCAGCAATTTCCTCCTTAGCTCAAATAACTTAATGTTTTATGAATGGTAAAGGGTTTCACATGTCAGCCATCAACTAACCATTCCTTTTCTATCCCTTCACTCTGTGCTTTCTTCTGGTTGTTTGGGTAATTTTCTTTATAGAGCTGTGAGGATATATCATCGTAACACACTTCTGTCAATTCAAAATAACAGACTTCTGCCAATTTTTCAAACAAAATACACAGAGTATTTTTAATATGTTTTCTTTAGAAATTTTCAAAAGTAGCATGCTACTCCTAAGCAAAGCTGTCAAAAATTGCAATAACTTGGATGTTAGTTAAAAACGAAGTTTTGGTGTGAGTGTTTGGGTACATGAGAGGGCCAATTCTAGAGGATCCCAAAGGCCTCACCGCACACAAAGAGAACTGGGCTCCAGGCTCCCTTCAGTGGGGAGGGGGGTAGCTCTGGTGGTCGTTTAGGACCTCTTAGGTGCCATTGGAGATGTGTCTGGGCCCAGGATCCACTCTGCCTCACAGAAGTCCAGCCCACAGGACTGGCCTCCAGCAAAGCTATGCTGTTCATCCATGGAGCCTATGGAATCTTACTAAAGCAAAGGTCTGCAGGGACTTATGGCGGGCTAGGGTAGTTCAGCTCATAATGAGGAATGCCAAGTTACTACGTACTTAGCGGGTAGAGTCCATTTAATGAAAATATTTTTTTTAAAACACAGAACAAGAGAGAAAGATGTCAACATTTATTAGTAAGTGCTAATTATATCAGCCCGTATTTCAGGGTCTTAGACATTTTACTTCCTTGAATCCTTATGATAATTCTATGAAATAGGAATTTCCTACACTTAAGAATTATGATGCTCAAAGAAGTTAAGCAGCATACACAAGGCATGAAGGACAGAAAAAAGGTGGTGGTATTGGGACCTTATAGCATTAAAGAAAACAAGTTATTTGTATTTAAAGTCCAAGCCATCAATATACTTTGTAATACTATTCACTAGCACTAGGCTATATTAGTCTCTAAAATGAGTTAAAATTCACTTCTTTTTTTTTTTTTTTTTTTGTTAAAGCTAGGCCAGCAAGCAATGAATTCTGAGTTTGTCTTTTACTGCGCTAACTTAAAAACATTTCCTATGCCTGTTCAATATCTTAATGCTCTAACTTAGCAATCCTTGACACATCTTTTCTTTTATTTACATGTATTCATCTCTACAGGTGTCAGAATATCTCACAAAAAGGAATGCACCATAGAAAACAACAGAATATGTATCACAAGGGCCAGAAGCCATTTCTTTGTCATAACTAATTAATCTTAGCACAATCATTCATTCAACACATGCATTTATTGATCAAGACTTTATGCAACAGTCTAGGGATAAAAAAACCAATAAAATATAAGTCTACATGCAAGAAGGCTACTGGGTAGAGGGGAAGACATAATACCAAATTATGAGCATAACACAGTTTGATAAATGTGAGAAAATGCACCTGCATAGGGATGGGGGTGTAAAGCAGCTTGGAGAATCTGTCTGTGGCTGGGAATTCCACCAGAGTTTCGGATGCGTTGAATTCTAAAGAGGGCGTAGAGTTCTGGTGGCACTGACAGGGATGCACCCCTCAAGCAGAGGAAATGACATGAACCCACGGAACCAAATAATGCTGCAGTATGTCTGAGCGGCTAACACACGGATGAGTTTGGGAGTTAGAGTGGGGCACGGCAGGCAGGAAAGGCGGATGGGTTCCAGCTGTAAAGTCTTTATATTACAGACTATGGAATTTGAATTCTGACCTGTACGCAAAGGCCATACATAGTATGAATCTAATATTGAGTCTCAGAACCCTGAAAGTATCCACCACTTGCATTATACCTTCTAAGCAGAGCAGCCCCTCTCTTTTCCTTTTGAGTTCCATACTTTTGCTCATATGAGCCCTGTAGCTTGACAATAAACTGGGCTGAGAATCAGTGCCCATTGGCCTATAAGGTAAGTAGGATGAAGAATTAAGACTGGAGAGGAAGCCATGAATTTGAGAGGTATATGTAATTTGGAACTGAGGGTTCTGATGACCAGGTGGATATGGGGGATGAGGGAGAAGAAGTGGCTTAGGAATGATGGCAAAATTTCTAGCTACAGTGACTGATGGAAAGAATAATTCAGAGAGTAAAATGCAAGAGGAAGAGGGGATTTCAGAGGACAGAAAGCCAGTGCAGACTGAGAAATCTTGAATTAGAAAGCTGAAATAACTGAGCTGTGTATTATGAAGGGAGTAGTCATATTTTTCAAATGAAAAATTGGTTTATAAGGACCCACTCAATATGCATTTTTTTGTGAGAAAATAAGGCAGGTATTTCAACTAAGCTATTATTATAACTATGAGATGTTGTATACTTTAAGTAAAACACTGATATCAAAGGTCAGTTTTATAGTTGAAATAAAAAAACTAAAAACAGTTCATGTGCTATTTCATAAACACTAACCGAAAATGCATGGAATTAAACTGTGCATCACCTACTCTCTTCTCTATTCTATTAGATCTTTGCAAAGTTATCCCAACATTTAAATGAGCCCCCTCAGTATGCCCTCTAGGCTACAGATTGAGGAAATTTGGTCATGACAACTAGAAAATGTTTTTTCAGAAATGTCTTGATCCACTTACAGCGTCTCTCATATCCCAGCCAACCCTGGATCTAGCCTGCCTTGCTCTTTGGACGTTCAGCTTCCAGATCGCCTCTGGCTTGTCCCCAAGGACCAGCTATAGGCTCATCCATTGCTGACCTCCACTCACTGTCGTCCTTTCTTTTCAGCACTTGCCTTACGCCAAACTTCTGGGGTTACCAGTTGGCTCCAGACCTTCACTGCTTTAGATTCACTGCATAAGGTCAAACCCTTTTTCCAAATGGCAAAGATATATATATATATATATATATATATATATATATATATATATATATATATATATGTATATGGAACAAAACATGTATGGAAAAAAATATATATATATATGGAACAAAATATATATATGTGGAACAAAAACAAAACATAACCTATAGCCACCCCTGCTCAATAAAAAGCAATATAGCTGGGTAATTAAGACCAGGAGTATGGTATCAGAAAAAACTGGGTTCAAATTCCTGATCTGCCATTTATAATGTTAAGAGATTGATCAAGTTACTTTAGCTTGCTAGCTCTCTAAGCCTTATCTGTAAAACAGGGATAATCATAGAAGTTGCCTCTTAGCTTTTGCGATACAAATGTAGTAATACAAGAATATGTGTCCAGCACATTAACCTGGTACCTAAGAGAGAGTGAAAGTTGAATATTTCTTCTCTTTCTCTTCTGTTTTCTCATTATTATCAATTCTTCATGACATACTTCTTGTTAATAATAATTCCACCAAGTTGCCATTTCAGAAATGCTTAGCCTTCAAAGAGATGTTCTCTCCTTAAAATATATATAATATTCTCATTCCCTTAGCATATGTCTGTCTGTAACCATTTGACTTCATAACTAAATGGAACACCATCACTTGGATTTCAAACCCAATACTAATCCTCATTGATCTATTTCAGTGCTATCAGGCATCATTAGCTGACTATTTAGTGGACTCAAGGCACTGTGTTTTTCTCCCTGAAAAGTATTTGTTGCACACAAAGAAAACGAAATTCTGAAAGGAAAGAACTTTAAGGTCAAGGATCCAAAGATGTTATTATAAACAACTGAGGGTGTCAAAAAAAAAAGAAGAAGAAAGAGAGAGAGAGAGAGAGAGAGAGAGAGAGAGAGAGAGAGAGAGACATTTAAAAGACGTCAAAAAGTGGCTCGACAGAACCCTTTGCATTTATGTTGTTTTAAGTAGAATATCACATATTCAAAATGTTCCTATTAATTTTCATATGCTGCAGTCACTCAGCATGTTTGACTATTTCACTTCATAATGTTTTGGCACAAAAATGTAAATAACATTGTATTTCACCTTCCAAAGTTCCCACAGTCCATTTTCTGGGTAATAGGGGGAAGAATACACTAACCATCGGAAACTGCACATGCTGCTGGTTGAAATCCAAAAGTAGTTTTTAAAAAAGTTTTCTGTCACAACTTGTTCTTGGGAATTTGTTCCCTGCCAACTAAAAACTATGATTTTCAGGAGAACATAAAACCCTCTTAAAAATCAGACAAGATTACTATATCTCTACATTAATTTGGATTGAAGCCCTATGAAAACAATGATTTTTCTACTTCAGGTCAAGATCTGGAACCCCCGCTTTTCTACCTCAAATTTTATTTTCCTTGAAGAACTTCTGGACCATGCCTATTTAACTGTTTTGAGGAGAGAAGCCAATATTTCTTTCATTTAGTGAAAGAAGATGAGCTCCAAATGCATTTCAATTTAAGGATGGGGCACTACTGAAAATAGTTTCACAACCAGCTATTTACAAAAATGTTTCATTGTGATGACAAAAAGGAAAAGAGGGTTAGAAGAACGGGGTTCTAGTCTTGGCTCTGTTAATAACTATCCTGTGGTCTTTGGGAAGGCATTTTTCTAGGCCAGCTTTCCTCACATGCGCCTCAGGGAGACAATTCTGAGTTATCCCACTCTCAGAAACGCACACGCACATCACACACCATACAACTTCTTCAATCAGGAAATCTGTTACTTTGGGTAAGCCAGTGTTTCCTGAGCCTATTTGCCTACATAATTAGATTAGTGTTCAATGGCGCTCACTTTGGGAAGTGCTGCTCCAGGTATACACGTACTCATCAGGAAAAATAAAATGAGGATATTGGGAAAGATGTATATTAAAATTCCTGTAAACTTTTGTATTGCTTGATTGCTCAAACTGTCTATAGCATGAAATAAGAATTGGGAAGTAAGAATTTTCTTCTTAATTAAATTTTTAAAAGAACTATTTATGGAAATATGGTGGATTAACTATCATGAAAACCCCTCTTGATCCAAGAAATTTTAAAATGTTAGCATATATTTTAAAAAATATTTTAAATGTATGGCTGAATTAACAAAAAAGTAAAAGAAATCTCTGTGTGGTGGCAAGGGGTGAAGGGAGGTGGGGAGGACCCAACAGACAGGGAAAACCATAAAAAGTTAATTCAGTTCTGAAGCTAGCAGCTTCCCCAAGAGCATCTAGTAATACCAATTCTCATTGACTTACAGCTTTGGCATAAATGACCACATGGAAAACAGAAGACATAGCCTAAGGGTTGTACAAGGTGAGAAGTCATATTTGAGACTCTGCATAAAGGTTAGACACCCCCCAAAATAGTATAACCTCAGTGAAATGGTAAACTGGAAATAAAACCCACCTCATATGGCACAGTGGCAAGAAAAATTTTATGTCCTACTTTGATTTTGATGAAGATTGATAAAATAATGTTCCTGAAAATGTGTAACACACCACAGGTCAATCCTCATACAAGTTTGGAGCTTTATTCATACCACTTAGGGTGGGCACAAAAACTATAAGGTGGAATATAGTTTAAAGAGTCAGTAGGTTTAAAGTGTCAGAGATGTCTACCAGAAGCCAACATAAAGGAATGTGTTCTCAATCTAGGCCTGAAAGAATTCTGACAGATAAAGTTTCCATAAACGTAACACACATAACATACCTGGAAATTGGAAATAACTCACCGTGAACTAGACAGAGAAAAACAAACAAACAATCAGATATTCAAATATTTCAGAAGTTAGATTATCAGATCTAGTACATAAATATGTTTAAAAAATAAAAGAAGGAACAAAGTTATATGAAAAAAACAAGTCTATAAGAATAATCAGAAATATTTGGAAACATAGCTTCTAGAAGTGAAAAATGAAATCACTAAATAAATAAAAATTGATGAAAAGACAAAAATGAAATAATTAAATAAAAAAATTTGATGACAAGATTAAATGTCATATTAGACACAATCAAAGAGATATTTAGTCATTTGCAAACCAGAAGTAAAGGTACTACTCAGTATGTAATAGAAAGAACAAAGATTTGAAAAATATAAAAGAGAAGTTAAAGGCATGAAAGATACAGTTTGTAAGGTTTAACACACATCTAAGTGGAGTTCCAGAAGGGGAAAATAAAGTCAATATTTGAAGAATTTTCCAGCATTGATAAAAGATATAACTTCTTAGATTCAAGAAGCCTAACAAATTCCAAGCGAGATAATAAAAATATCATTAAATCCATACCCAAACACATCTCAGTAACACTGAAAAAATAAAGGAGGTCTAAGAGAAAAGCTTAAGTTGAGTAATACTCATAGATCGAGAGAGAAGAGTACCTACAAAGGGACATAATTAGATAGACAGCTGACATCTCAACAGCAAAAATGAAGCCAGAAGTATAGGTTCTACTAGTCAGTGCAAATGGTCTCATTAATATTCTATAATTATGGAAACAAAGTAAAAAGGATCAGATGCTGATCAATTAAATGACTAACTGGAGAAAGGACAGCAGTGATAAGGGGAGAGCCATCGCCAATCATTTCTGAACTGAATTCTCTAAAGAAGAGAGCAGTGAGTGTGGCTGCCTGTTTACCACATCAAAGCTGCCCTAACCACTTCCCATATTTGTGGCTATCCCCTTTTCTACAAACTCAGAATGCGCATCACGGTTACTCAGCCAGAAATTCCACTAAGGCCAAATTTATGAGTATAACACAAGCAAATCTAGCAGCTCACTAAATCTAATTGTGGCTTAAAATATAAGTTAAAGGAAGGCACATCTGAATGTCATATGGAGATATTCTAAAGCAGTGGTAACCAAACATAGGCTATGCATTAGAACCATCTGGGGACTGTTCTTTTTTTCGTTTGTTTGTGTTTTGTTTTAATGTGAATAGCTAGGCTATACCTGATCTACCGAAACAGCATCTCAAACACAGGATCTTTACTTTAACAAAGCTCTCTAGGTGATTTTGATACACTGACAAGCTTTGGGAACTAACTACTGGTCGAAGGGAAATCCAGCTAGATCAAACCTTGTGCTTCAAAGACCCACAGCCTGGTTCTTATCAGCTCTCAGTCTCATGAAAGCTGATACACCCAAAATCAAAATGCCTTTAGGACTGAAATAGACACCAGAACACCTCTCCTTAATGTATATAGCTGTCATGCGAAGCACAAATATTCATGTTTCCATGATGGGCCCTTCTCCACCTCTAGTCAACTACATGGAATCATAATCACGAGAAGAGACTAACAGTTTATATCAGCAACCATTGTCTCATGGACCAGATAGCTACATAAGTCCCGTACGTTTCATCAGTATATTTTCTTCTTGGGAGTTAATAGGTTGCTGATGAGTGTGGAATCAGAACAAGAGGCATTAGATAAATTGAAGATCCCTTGAAATATCCTTCCCGTCAAAGCGATGGTTTTCAACACGAGATTAGAATACGCAAGTCTGTTGACAACGACCAGCCCTGTAGATGAGGTCGTCCACCTCAGGGGCCGATGATGGGGATGACAGTACTTGGATAGAATGGGATGTGTACAGATGACATTGCTTCTGTAGAATTCCTTAGCTAACCACCCTAGCCCTGCTTTAGATTAAAACTTTTTAAAATATACACTGTTCCTTTCTATTCTAAGAAACAAGCACAGGTTCATATTTCTAAAGTCAAGATGTATCTTAAGACAGATGTATAGTTTTAATGTGACTTTTTAAAAAAGTAAATCAACGCAGCTCCTGCCACCCAATAGGAACTCTGCTATTATAATTGCAAAATGTCTGTGGTGACATCTCATATTTACCCATCTTAGGTCTATCCTTCACCTATCAAGTGTAGCCAGAGGTCCTGACTTTATTAAATTCTGGCCTTGATTGCAAAAACTTGCCAACATTCTACTGTTTGTTTACATGGGACCTATGGAAACAGAATTAAGCAATTTATTCCTTCAAACTACCATCTTGCTCTCAAAATTTGAATGCACAACATTATGGTTATTCTTTCAAGAATTCCAGGTTGACCTCAATCACTGAAGTAAATCCACAGATAAAATATCCAACATTAAATGCAGCTCCTGGAAACTCAGATCAGTTAGAAAGCTGGTTACTCAAAATAGTGAGTAAAAACTATCTCTGATTTTTAATTATTTTGTTTCCAATTTTGAGCAAAATTATTTGTCTACATTGTATAGACAATGAAAAGTTACAAAGATAAAGTTTACAGTAATGGTTATGAAGACACTAATTTTAATCCAGTGGTTTTACCTTTATCATAACAACTTTTATTTTCTTATTTGAAAAGGAAAAAGATACATTTTATGTAAACAGTAAATGCATTTTCTGTCAAACGTAATTAATGTCTGATAAATAAAGTTTACGAATTTTGTAAAAGGAAAGATTTTTGTTTGGCTTTTGAGAGATCTTAGCAAAATAGCCTTCTCTGCTCTTTTGACATCTGTTAGCTCCTCCATATCCTGGAAGCATTAAGTATATTATGCTTTCAGCTGGAAGCAAATAAGAACAAATCTCAGCCACCTCATTTTATAAATCCTTTCAATCATTCATAATATTCTTTGACTAGCAAATAAAAGGACTGCATCAAAAAAGCAATTTAACTCATTGTTTACAGATGGAAATAATGAACATGAGTCATTGTCTAAGTAATGAATACAATACGGATATCCAAAACAGATCACACTCAAATATTTATTCATCACTCTGTAAGTTAAAGAGTGTTTCTAAAACAAAATTACAAGTAATACCTCAAATTTATATTTTTCCAAGGTAAAGTGATCAAAGTTTAAACGATTATGTGTAGAAAGTAAACGTGGGATGACATAATATTCTTGAATTATTTCACTATTACATTGAAGTTAATTTTATTCACCTGCAAATAATTTCTATAACCCATCCTGTTATTCTAATATCTATTGGTATCATTCTTTAAACCTTAATTAGGCTTTCAGAGATAAGGTATTTTACTAAAATTCTACTCTTTGTATGTCGGCTCACTACTAAGTAAGTATTTGGTTTTTCATATTCAGTATGTATCTAAAAGTTGTACTAGGGAAGTGAAAATTCAGTGATGGAGAAATTATTATTTGTAACACATTTTCTATTCCTCATATGTGTAAGATAAATTGTAATTTGAAGGCAGTCTTTGGGATCAGACATGTCAGACTTTGAATTTTGTCTCTGGCATTTACTAGTTAAGGGCCTTGAACACCTTTCCTAACCTTTCCAGACTCCTTCTTTATTCATTTGTTAAATGTGGAAATTACACTCACCATATTGGGTTTTATGAGATTAGATAACTTGATGAATAGAAAGCCTAGCACAGTTCTTTTAAAACAAAGTAAGTACACAGCAAAAATCAGCTTATTTCTATATTTTAATCCATAGAATTATGACACAAATAGGCTTTTTCTCTTTAGGATTCTCTATTTCTTGGGGTCCTTTAAGAAGCAAGTGACCTAACTCAGCAAAGTCCAGGTAGATGCAGGTGATCAAGGCAGGTTTCCAGGACCCTAAGTCTCATGTTTTCTTTTTGTCCGTTGGCCTATCTCAATCAGACTCCCAGCCAGTAGTGGCAAATATGACAGCTAGAGCCTGTACTTATATCCTAACCGTTGAGCAAATCTAGCTGAAAAGCGGTATCTTCCCCAATAATTCCAGCAAGAATTCTAGACATTTCTCACAGATCAAGGTTATGTGCCTAATCCTGAATTGCAAGAGAATGCAATAGACTCGTGTACCCTCATTGACCAAGGGAGGTGGTAGCAACCCTACTTGAACCGGGGTGAGGAGGAGGACATAAAAGGGCCAAGTGCCAAGTAAAAGCTGAGACAGACGAGAAATATCTGAATGTTGAATGTATACCCCAGCCTACACAGAGATCTACATAAAGAGAATGAAAACTTTATAGGGTCAACATGTCCTATCATTTCCATTTGGCCCTTCTTTATTTGTTCTATTGCTTTGCAGAGACGTTCTATTTCATTGATGAGGTTTTCTACTTTTTCCTTTGTTTCAAGTGTGTTTGTACCGTTTCCCTGAAAATAAGACCTAGCTGGATAATCAGCTCTAATGCATCTTTTGAAGCAAAAATTAATATAAGACCGGGTCTTATATTATATTATATATTATATTATATAAGACCGGGTCTTATAGTAAAATAAGACCGGGTCTTATATTAATTTTTTGCTTCAAAACACGCATTAGAGCTGATTGTCCAGCTAGGTCTTATTTTCGGGGGAGCACAGTAGTTGCATGTTGAAGCATTTTTATCCTGGCTGCTTTAAAATCTGAGCAAGGGCAAAAGTCTAGGCTCCCCACACTGTCTGCTGACAGAGGTGAAGTGGGACCACAGTTTTTGTCTGTGATGTTTGACTAAAGAAGGGAAGTCATCGCCAAGAAGTTGTCTGTCATCCTAGCCTGCACCTTCCCACTGTCCTTGGTCCCTCAGCAAGAGAGAACAGGCATTTCTTGGAGCTTTTTTTTTTTTTTGGTCTTGGAATTTCTTGGTTACCAGCTTCTTCAATACCCAATTTGGGATACACGAGGCAAAAAGAAACCCAGGGAACTCACTGCCATGTTTATCCCTGGTTCCTAAGATTCTTAGCTGGTCTGATTATTTTCTCCATCTTTCATAGTCTTCTTATGTTTATCTCTAATATCCACTTTTCCTTGGGAACTGGCTGCCTTAAGTATCCCTACACCCAAACACAGAGAAAACTGGTGCATGCTTTAAGACCCCACGTTCTGGTAGGTCTCCGTGGCATGCATTAAAACATGTAGTGTTTCAATATGGGGAGAAAGTGAAGGAGAATAGGTCTCACCGCAATTTGTTTCCTTTCTCAAAAAAGAAATTTCTAGCTTTCTTGGTAGTTGCTCTGTGCTTTCAAACAGGTTTTTTTTTTTTATTTTTTTTTTTATTATCCTTTTTTTTCTTATTGTCCTTGCTGGGAGGGTTGTATGCTACAAGCTAGTTATCCCATTACCAGAAATGGAACTCTCAGATATCTCCTAATGATTTTTATGCAGCATTTTACCTGGCATCCTCTTCTTTCATACCTGCACTAGGCTTATACATTAATTGTGACAATGACGACCACAGACTCAGGACAGATTCCATGTGTAAAGTTTAATGGGAAATAAATCAAATACTTATTAATGGATTATTATGTATTTCCCATGGCTGATACTCAGTTGGTGTGCAGTGGTGTATCCATACTGGTTACTGAAATATTGAGATAGTGATTACTAAATCATGCTGTCCTCCACCCCCGTGCCCTCCCTGGGACCCCACTGAAACAAAGGGCTAACACTTGGTGAGGCTGAACCCTCAGAGGGACTGCTCTGATACCATGGCTAGCACCCTATCATTTTCGGTGAGGGCCCAAGCTTAGCTGTTAAGTATTTTGAATACCATTTCTGTGTATACCTGAGTCATATATATCCCAGTTTGGTTTTGCTTTTATTATAGGAATTAATTAAATTTTCCTCTTGGTTATTTCCATAGAGAATTGTTAGGCATTGTTCTTTTATTTATTTGGATAATATGCAACAATGTAATTAGCAAAAATATTCAGAATTGTTTCTGCTAATGAACCCTATTTTAATTTCATCTAGGAATATCTTTACTTTCAATTGGCCAGACATAATTGCCAGGTTAAGCCAAATGACTTCTGAGAAGGCCAACCTCACAGCTGAAATAGTAATTTTCTCCTGCTAATCAAAAATGTGATGCTGAATACATGAAACTAAGAACACTCTATAACACATGTCTTAAAGAAAATAATCATTGCAAATTCATTAATAGTGGCCATCTTTATTTTGCTTTTATTCTCTGTAATCATTTATTTCTTGAACTGTGGTCTCAGTATATTTTGCCATTAAGTTTGTCTGAAATAATGTACTCAAATTGCATAAGAACACATGAGAATTTTATGTTTTGTGTTTACTACCAGCCTTAATCAATATATTTCACTTACTAACTTTCTATAGGGAGATTTAAGGCATCAATTAAGCTAAGATTATTTTTCTTTGAACTAAATTACAAGTAGAAATATAATGAATGATTTTGCTAATGGTAATGTAGTGGCAAAATCTCTGCTTGCTAATATTTTTTTCACTCTGAAACAGACCTATTTGGAGCATACGGCATGCAATTTTTTATCGTAACATTTTTTTCTTCATACACTACTTTGAAAATGGTGCGGTGTGCTGCAAGTAAAAGTGCGTGTAGATGTGTTGCTATTTCCCAGCTATGGTGACCAAGCCTTGGAGGCTTTTCTTGCGTCTACATCAAATTGCTGGTTACTAACTGGGCCCAAAGAAATTTCATTATCAAATTTATACTGCCTAACTAGGACTAAGCTTCTTTTAAAGGGATTTGTGAGACTGACAAATCTAAAGCTACTGTCAGGAAATGGTTCCTAGATACAGGAAGACTGCCAGACAGTCAGAATTCATTTCATTGAGCTAATTTAGTCATGGTTCCTACCCCTAAAGAATTAGTGAAAAACAGGTAGTTAAACCAATTCAATCTGAGAACAGCTCTTTTTTGCAGCAATGGACAATCCAATAGTTCATGCCTCCTTAGAGAAGAAACAGATGATGTAAATTTTATATACATTCTGATTCACTTTAAAAGGCAGTTTTCGATGGTAAAAATTTGTGTAGAAAATGCAAAATTTATAAATGTCAGGAGGTCTAGGGGAGAATAGTGGTGACAGTGATTGATGGACTAAAACCATCTAGCTGTTGGCCATGATTACAACTGAGAATGGCTTTACATGAATATTTTGTTGTCAAGATGTTATATGCCAAATTACATTGCATTCATGGGATCCTATAGATATATGTTAGTATTATTTATTTCTGACTGTAAGTATTTATATATTTCAACGTGAGGAGATAGAGGCTCATGTGATTAATTGACTTCCTCAAGATAATGAAACATCTAAGTAGAAAAGTTGAGTCTAACTCTTATTTCAATGTCCTTTCCACTTAACCTGTCTAAGTACTATTTGCATATATTCCAATTATGTCTAATAACATTGTTCAGATAATTATGAAGGAATTTTTAAGGCATTTTAGCATTATGCTTATAATTGTTTTAAATTTATTTTCTTCCCCAGTCCTTCTTACAGAAAAATGAACTAAACAGAGGTCAAAGAAGGGGCATTGTCTGGTCCAAGAGATCAGGAATCCACAGGGAATTAATAAGGGATAAGTTCTGCCCAGAAGCAAGTGAACCTAGTCCTCTGAATGTAATCCCCAGTAATGTAGGATTTTAATGATACGAAAGTGTTAGAAATAGCTATGAGAAGAGGATGACTTAAGCAGTTCTGAGTGGTCCACTTGAAACACTGAAAATGAGAATGAAAAGAATGCTGTTAGCCCTCTCCAAGGGAGGCACCCTCAGAGGAGCTCAAGTCTCAGATAACAACAGACATACTGATGAGTGGAGCAGAAATAATCTTTCACAAAGTTCTGAGATTATGCTTCCCACACAGCTGCTCTAAACTAGCTGCCTCTGTTTGCTTTGAAACCAGGCTCAAACCATACGGAGAATACCAACTTACCATACTATGCTTTTTAAACTAAGAAAGAGGTACTGTAGGCAAGGATAGAATTATCCAGATATTGTAAAAGGCTTTCCCCACACACTAACTTAATACATATTTATTCAACAAGCACTGATTGAGTCATACACCCATGCTCACCACTGAAGATCAAAAATGATAAAGATACAATGGCCCTTTACAAGCTCTGAATCGAATTGGCATTTTTGGTACAAATTCCTTTTATGTGAATTTAAAGGGCACGGATCAATTTTATCAGGGCCTAAAACCTTTTGGGTGAGTAAATTAGATCCAGTTGGAATAACTGAGAAATCTCTGAGAGGTTCAGAGGGGAGAGCAAATCTAGCATCCCAGCCTCACCATACCGACATTCAGTTATATCCACATCAACATTGGTGCATCTTCTCAATAATTCACCAGTGGGCTTTTTTCTTTCATAAGACATAGTGAGGGACCCTCAGAGTTTAGCACCGGACCTAGAATCTACTTCTGGAAGGGGGATATGAACAAACACTCCAGGTCTTTCCTCCTGAATTTTACTTCCCTTTTTGAGTTCTCCCTCTGACTCTTACTCCCCCTCTAGAGAATGAACCCCGTATGGGCCTCTTCCTTTGGTGCCCTGAAACAGACTTGAACCAATTGGCTCTGTTCATTAATTTCAGCTGAAATTGGCTGAAACTTTCAGAAAAGTTTCTCTACTAAATATTAAAGAAGAACAAAAGGGAAATAAGACTATTACACACACAGGCAAGCTAATTAGGAAAAGCTTTCTGACCCTGTTAAAGCTATTTGGCCTCTGTGGGGCTTGAAAGCCCTATCTCATTCTATATGGAATTCCCAGCCCTATCTCATTCTATATGGAATTCCCAGCCCTATCTCATTCTATATGGAATTCCCAAGGACTGAAATAGCACTCCCAGCAAGGTAGCCTGGTGTCCTCTTTCTAGCACCAGCTGGCCTCCACAGGGCAAGCTTTAGAATGTTGTCTCCACCCAGAGTTATTAACCAGACACAAGTTCCATTCCAATATTTGCTGGAGGTCTGACTAATCATTGATATCAGAAGAAACCCCATGCCCAAGATGAACTTGCCTCAGCACAGAATCTGCTGAACTCCAACATTTTACCCCAACGTCATAACCGCACAACACTGCTCTGGGCAGAGTGGGACGTGGGAAGTTTCCCTCACTCAGGCCTGTGGAATCTGAGCCCCCTCACACAAAAGCAGAGCAGGGAAGGAAAAGGCAGCCTGGGTTAAACAGGTTAAGTAAAGGAGGGGGCTGAAATCTCCTAAGTCTGTCAGACAACCCAAGCTACTGTGATAAGAAGAATTTTCATGAAGAAACAACTGTGTTCTTCCGTTCTTCTGTAGCTTGTGCTGAAGAACATGGTAATTTCATGGTATGGATTTAATCTGAAAAATGGCGAGAAATGAGTCCCACGGCACTACTTTCAAACTTGACAGCAATGAATTTTTTTTCTGGATCCTCTCATTATTTTCAGATTCAGTGAATCTGTGTGCCAATCCAAATACATGTTGCCCTCAAACTTTTCTAGACAGCTCTTCAGCTTGGAATTCAAGGCAGTGATATAAATTTGGTGACTCCCGGGGGCAATTCTGCTAAAGATTTTGTTTGATATCTTTGGTTAGGGAAAAAAGGAAACTTACAAAGCCCAAGTATTTACTACTCAGCTTTTTAATATCATAGACCACAGACAATAGTCAAAATAAATTGGTGAAGATATCTCCAAATTTTGCATATGTTTGTTTTATAGTCTAAAAGTGAAAAGAAAGTAAACAGCAAAAATACTTATTTGTCAATAAACGTGTGAGAAAACTAGAGAATTAGAAGTCACCTGTGGATTGGTCAGGTGCATTTTTTTCAATGTGAATATAAAAAATAAGTATATATAGGACATAATATGACTATGTAAAGGCCCAATAATGCATATTGATAAAAAATACTAAACATACTTTAAACTTTCTGTGAAAAACAATATTCTATTTATTTATACTGTACCTCTAAAAAATAAGGTATATGCTTCTTCCCCTTATTTTTCTGGAAATATTTTTTCCAAATATTAAAGTAGCATTGTAAACATTTAGAAAAATACTAAATAAAATAGAGAAAAATTACCTATAATCTCAATACACAGAAAAATTATTATTCTTAACATTATAACATTATTTTGATGTATTTACATCCAAATATTTTTGGGAATAGACATAAACCTGATTATATCAATTATGCAAAAGTTTGAACATTACAAGACAATTTAAAAGTTGAATTTCAGACAAATAGTAAGCTGTACTGTCATGATAGAAAAGAAGATGAAAACAAAGAGATAACTTCCACTTGATGTTAAAAAGTCACCTAAGGAAGTTGTCTTGCCGAGAAGCTGGTAGAGCTGCTAATTCAATGGTAAGAAAACAATTGCCAACACATTACTATAAGCTCCACTTGGCCCATATTACCCTTTTAGTTTAATTCAATCATCAATAGACCCCTGATTTTTTTTTAAGAATTTCATTCTTTCTCAGAAAACCACATTTATTCTTTCTGTTTTGATCTGAAGTCATGCAACCTACTGGCATGCCTGAGTCTCAACACACTTTGTAACTATGTACTCCATTATTAAAAAGATATGTGTGTGTACAGATGTTTATATATTATTTTACATGCATGTAGAATATGTCTGTGTCTATGTAATATGTATATGTGTATGTGTATAATATATGTATATAGGAGTATATGTATATTTATGTGTATATATATACATATATATATGTATGTATGTATGTATATGGATATAGCTCCTGTACTAGAGCATTTTGTCAAGAGTTTGGCTCTTAAGCCTTGTTTATTCCCAGTGCTGGTAGAGGGCTGAACTGCGTTTCCTGAGCCTGAAGATTTCATTGTTATTTATTTTATTATGATTTACACGGCTATCATTTTATTCAAGAGGAAAAGTTATCAATCCTGGTGATGTGCTTTTAATTACAAAGGAATGTAAGATGAAAATGTATTTTCAGAAGCCAAGGCTAAGACTATGCAGATAAGCAGAAAGCGTTGAGAATAGCTATCTTGGGTATATATAAACAATACTGATACCTTATGTGCATAACCAAAGAGAAACAGCTAACTAACCTAGACTTCAAGAAGAAGGAGGCTATAACTGGACATGGAGGAGAAAAAGTGAAATGAGCGCTCTTCAAAAGCCCATGTTATATAAAATAAGTAACAAAGGCATCAACATGAGGAACCAATGTCTGAAGAATGCAGAAAGATAAAATCAGTGACATTGTACTTTTTTCTTTTGGTGAACTTCCATCATTGGAAATATTTCCTTTCTTCCATTTTGAAGATTTATAATGCAGTACTTTATGTTTTAATGAACTTCAAGCGGGTCCTAAAAATTGTTTCCTCAAAATGTTTAAAACTTTTCAATGTTGGTGTTTTTAAATTTTTTAAAGACAAAATTGAAAAAAAAAAAAAAAAGAAGAAGAAGAAGAAGAAAAGAAAAAACCCACACTAGGAACTCCAAGTCCTGCCAATTTTTCCTTCCTGCCAAGTCCTATTAGTATAAATGAACGGTTTATTTTAAGAAATGCCTGATAAATTACTCTACACAATCAGTAATGAGGGTACTGTCAGCAAAGGAAAGTCATTTCCAAAATTTACTTGGCATTAAGGAGCTAGCGCCTTCTAAGCTCAAACTGGGTTATGTGGCCCTGGCCCCTGAGGATTCCATAAATCTCTCCCTTCTTCCCAGAGAACAGAGGGATCAGCCGATATGTGTAACTGCTGAGGTTCCTCTGTGTCAGCTCACAGTTTGTGAAAACTGCAACAAAACCTCATTTTCAAACTTTCCTTGTCAACAGTTTCTACCACTCTTCACAGAGTTCTTTTTCTTCTTGAGCTGTGCCCCAGGGGAAAATATTAAAGACTGTAGATTATTACAGTAAAATTGAAAAACACAGGCCAGGAGAAAACAAAAATCAGCATGATGCCAGGAGGAAAAGGCCAAAGAGCTTCGGTTTCTTTCAGAGCATCCGCACTCACCAGTGCCTGATCCATATGCAATGTGACTTCAGGGAGATACAATTGCAGCGAGGTAGGGGCTGCAGCTCACTCCTCACACACAAAAGCAAAGGGAGGACATAAATGACCACTTCTTGTGGAAAAAGGAAGGAAAGTGCACAACTTAAAGAATCTGGGGATAACAAAAACAAGTAGAGCTGCAATTCAACAATGAAAGGAGAGAATAATCCTCATTGGTGTCTCCATAGTTCCCCTATGGCAGTATGCTCCTACTTACATATCCATTATGCTGTATTTTTATTAATGAAATCCCAGAACCAAGATCTCAGAAACAGAAGACATGTGCTGTGTCCTCCAGCCACAAACACTAATGGAAAACTACCTCATCCTAAAGTTTTATTTTTCTCAAGGGAGAAATAGGTGGATGTTCTTTTGGATTAATTATGGCAGCGACCCCCTTCAGAGCTGTTGGGGGACTGAAGAGTTTAAAACTTGGAATCTGTTATCTGTAAAGCTTTTTTTGTGTGTTCTTTAAAGGAGTAGCATTATAAAAGTTAATGTGCAAATAAAATAAACAAATACTTCTAATCCTTGCCCACCCATGAGCACTGAGGGCTGGTTCTCCTCAATTTTTCCTGGCCCACTTATAAATCCCGGAGTGATGGGTTTCTACTACTTTTGCGGTGAGACTATTTTCCAGCCACCCTCTAAAAGACTTCCACTTATTCTTAGCAGTGTCTGTATAATGTTTCTGGTGACCCTGTATCAAAATCTTGTTAGGCCTCCAAGTAGGAGACCAAAGAGTTTCACACAATTTATACTACTCATATTTTGTATTTAATATGTTTAAACACTAGGATCGGAGTTCAGCGTTTAATGCAATGCAGTCTGTACACAAGCTGACTAAATTACAGATGAACAGAAGAGATGCAGCATACTTCCTCCAATCTTATAGCAAGAGGAAAGATACCGGCTCTCCCTACAAAATATTTATAGGTTCCAAACATTCTTATCCTCATTAATAAGCAAACTTCACAATGGTCCTTAAAGATCATGGAGGAGGATTGACTAACATTTTGCAGATAAGGAAACTCAGACCTGGAAAGAGATTGGGTGAATTTTTCAAGGGCAAAGATGTCAATAGAGACAGAACAAGCAGAAAGGATCTGGCGGGATCCCAGACCCCTGAACCACTCTGCTTGAGTTTTTCTCCAAGTTCACAGCTCAGCTTGCTATCTGCTTCCTCTTCACAAGGTGAGGGGATGGATGTGTGCTGGTCAAGTCCATGCTAACATTCCTTACAAGGTTGGAAGGAAATTGGATAAATGGCTTCTGATCATGGCTTCATTTGCACTTGGTAAAAGCCATCTAGAAAATAGCGCTGGAGTGGAAAATCTCCTCTTATCCAAGACCTCTGGCCTTGTCTTCCCTACCACAAAAATATGTTCCTAAAAAACATCCACTTCAAGGCTCTCAGGTCTGATCCCAGGATACTACTAACATCATATTTCATTAATTGGAAAGCTCAGGGTAAGAAAATCACAAGCTTTATACCAAATAGGTCCACAAATTAACCCAGCTCCTCAGACTCCAAAACTATGATCCGTTCTGATGATTTTCTGATAGCTTCCAGAATGGAAAATGTAAAGAGTCCTTTCTTTGTAGTCTTATGTCACCTTTGGGTGACAGAGAACATTCCTAGATCTTTAAATTATGAAATAAACCAATGGCAATAATTACAGGAAAGATGAGTGACTCTGAAATGATTCTACCTCAGCCAGAAAAAAAAAAGTGAAGATGGATGCAAATTTGATATGGAATAAATGTCATAGTTAAATTTCTAAAATGTAACTTTAAACCTATAGTCAACTCTCTGGAACCAGCTTTAGAAGTAGCTACTACACTGTTACACTGTTCCCCACGTAAGTCCAGTTGATTCTTCTGATTCTAATTCCAGGCTTGATCATTATATTCTCATACATCCAGAGGTGCTGAAATACAGGCATGCTACAGAGGCTGGAGAAGGCAACTGTGATACGTACAGTGTGATTCTGCAAGCTTGGGTCATAGATGACTAAACCAATAGGGCCCTAACTCAAGCGCAACTAACCTGGATTTCAGTTGATGTGACATTGTGACCAATGGGCTGGCTTGCAAAGATAAGCGGTGCCCAAGTCCTCTCTGTGGAATTAAGAACTGGGAAGCTAAGTCACTGAGCTTAGTTATCTGCGACCACTACAGCCAACAAGTAGTGGTAGGTAGCGCTGGGTTGGCCATTATGACTCAAGTATATGCTAGTTTAATGGGGGCTCGGGGGATAATTGACTATGAATGTTCTGAGGAAGCCAGGTGGGAAAGTGAAAGGAGACTGAGGCAAGAGCACTGTGATTCAGGGAGACGGAGATGGGAGGGTGGCACGGCTTGGCCTTTGCACTTCTGAAGCTAGTCCTTCAGCTTCTCCCATGCACAACCTTTCAATAAATCCTCCTCTGCGTGAAGCAACTTAAGTGTGTATCTGTTTCTTATAACCGAAAGAGCCTTGAGAAGAACAAAGACCTCCCAGGAAATGACGGGAGACCTGTGGCTAGTCTCACCACTGTGCTGTCCAGCCCCAGGCACTCACAGCTCTCCCCAAACCCCCAGCAGTGTCAGCACTCCCGAAAGAGGGTCACCCTAGGGCAGCTCCTGGTCGATTAGCGTTCTTCAAGCCATTGGTCATTCTTCCTCCAAAATTAATATGAAGTATCACTGAAATTTTATACTGTTCACTTTTAGACTTAAAAATGACAAAAATAAAGTGAACTGATTGAAAAAAAGAAATCTCATGAAAGAAACATAAATAGGAATATGGCTATTCAATTTGGATCCGATATCTTTTTACTCTAGCACTTCAATAATAGGAAGGTGTCACCTTACTACCTGTTGTGAGGAGTTTATCCTGATGTTCCCTGGAAAGGGAAGAGTGCCCCATCTGATGCACATCGCCATAATGTACCTGTGTGCTCAGGCTCAGGAGAACGTCAGTAGGGACTGTCCCTAGACTCTAGTGTCTGAGTTCAGGCACAGAAATAGTTCCATAATGTTTGGTGAACACGAATCTGAGCGTTCTCTCCAGATTAAGTATAATGAAATGCTGTCTACAGAAGACAAGAACATACTCTCTCATCCCTGTCTCTGGCAGTGGGATTTTTAAGTCAAGATTTCATTTCTTCACAAAGCATTTTTCATAGACGAGATCCCCGTTAAACCATTATAGAGATTATAAGAATTTTAGGGCCTCTTCCATGAGGCACTACTCCACTACAAAGTGTCGTTTCGTTAAGGTTTTCCAAGTACTCACTGATGAGAAAACTCTGTGTTAGTGTTATCACAGGGGGCATTGTTCCATGGATGGCAAACAGATTTGATCTTCATGCCAACCCCAAAAGACTGTTTGAGCCCTGTGCCAAGAAAAGTTCTTTAAAGCCAAGTGGCCTCCATGCTCAGTGGGAAAGAGCCCAGGATTGATTAGCAATGTCTGCCACAGGCCTGGGAGGAGAAATAGCCTGCATGATAGGCACTGGCCAACCTTAGTTTACACCTTCAATGTAAAAGCAAGTGTTTGACTTAGCAAACTGCATTTTTGAGCCTAGCACAAAACTATTCAGCATCAAATACCCCTTTCAGATAGAGGTGTTGACACTGAAAATTAAAATAATATACAGAAAATAACACTGATATGAAAATTGTTGCCTCTAGGTTCTGGAAAAATAACAGTAAGTAATTAATAACTAAAATGTCCAGAAGAATATGAAAACTCAAATCCAGGAAATAGAATTTTTCTCATGATGTGAAAGAACCATATGCCAGTCAAAGAGAACTAACAATAAAAATTTAAAAAATTAAAAAATAAAAAGAAATAATGCCATAAACTTGGGCTTGAATCCTAAAAAAAACCCTAAAAATCCATTTAATCTAAACAGGACTGGATTCTCCTTTCAGAACACATGTGGCTTTTTTTCTTTACTTTCATAGGTTGAGAAACTGAGGCAGAGTAGAAAGGAAAAACTGATTCAAAGACCCCAGTGTGAATCAATAGCAGATTCTGAGCTTAGAAAAATAAAAGAGTTGATTTAGGGCTGACTTGTTTTACACCTCAGACATCTGGATTCCCTGGCTGACTTTCACAGAGGCATGATGGAGGCAACTGCTGGGTGGCAAACTACAAACTGCAACATGGCCCAGCAGGAGACTGGCAGAGGTTCACACAGGCAGGGCTCAGAGGGCTGGTCAGGAGATGAGCTGACATGGAAGGACACTATATCTCATCTGAAGAGATTCTTTAGGAACTTGGGAAACAGGAAAAGAAATGCTCTGACAAATCCAGAAACGAACCATTTCCGAAAGTTCATTTGTATTCAGACTATGTACTGAGCGCCTCCCTCTGACATTACATGCAGACTTGATTTTATGTTGCTGCTTCTTTAAAGGAATTTGGAAGACTGCACCTATGGTGACTTATTTGTACTTCCATGAGAGGAGATAATGTGCAGAAATAATCCACTCACTTTACACTTAAGCCAGAGACAGCTTAATATCTGGGCTTGCCCTCTAAAAATGATAAAGTGTGTCCATCTAAAATCAGACTAGATTCTCTCCCCTGGAGAAGTAAAGCCAAACAAAGATACATAGGGTGCAATGATTTTAGACTCAGACTCATGTCAGCTGAAACACTGGTCCTTCCTCTCACTGGCTGTGTGACCTTAAACATGTCCTTAATCAATCTAAATTTTGGTTTCTAATCTGGAAAGCAGAGAAAATAGGATCTACCTTACAATACAGAATATGTTTAGAATAGTATGTGTTAGGCACCTGACCTAGTGTCTGAGTGGAGTCAGTACCCACGTAAGTATTAGTGGATGTACAGATGTACCTTTTAGTGTGGCTAACTGAGCATGCTGTGGGCGTTTACTTTTCCAGAAGAGAAAGTGGGACTCTGTGTCCTGCCAAAGACCTCAGGTATAAGTCAATGGCTGAGTCCAGAAATAAAATACATCTACTTGTAAATCAGGGGACGTAACTGGACCACGGACATCCCACTTGTTAGAGCAGGACTCATTAGTGAGTGCTGGCCTGCGAGATCACCTCTTTTCAGCACAAGCTACATTAATGGCTACAGATGGGAAAGCAGGTTTATCATTCAAAACCTTCAGAGATACTCTCAGGCAACTAACTATTATGGCTTTCAACTGTAAGTTTGTTTTTTGGGTGATTTGTTTGCTTTTTATTTTTGGTATCTCTTCTGTGCAGAAAGAAATCCCAGTAATACCACAGTGGAAATTGCAGTTACCAAAAGTAAGTATTAAATACCACTGTTAATATACATTTTTTGATAACAAGCATTTGGCCCATTTAGTTTTTGTTGTTGTTGTTGTTTCACAATTTAAAAAGATCTGAATCATTTTAAAACTTCTCCCCCATTTTTTCTAAACGTTACTAGTGGACGAGCACTGATGGCCATAAAAACTCATTAATTATATATTGACGTTCAGATCTAATTTGTGTTTTTTGCCAAAATGCCTTAGTCATTATATTTCACAGTTGTACTGTTTAGGGCAGATTGAAATATGTAAATTGTGGAAAAAGCCAACATAGAATCAAAACCCATAAGTCTTTTCAAGGCTTTAGAATAACCTGCACACAAATATCAGCACCAGAAATAAATGTTAGGAAATGTAATTGCATTTAGGCAAGACATAGTTGTGCCGTTGGCCTACAAATTTTACCATAGAATCTAAAAAACAAAAGCTAGCAAAAAGCCACACAATCAACTATCTCCCCGCCTCCACAATGAGTAATCTGAAAATGACAGATTAATTTCTTGGGACACTCTGCCTGGGAACTTTTCAGTGTTAACTTTTAACATCTATTCCCTAAAGAAAAGTGACACATACATGTGTATCATTGTCCGTATTGAGCTCTCTTTTATGTAAATTAGAGTAGATCTTTTAATTTCAGTTCCACCTGCTAATTTTGAAGGCATTCTTTTGGCAATCATAACTTTTGGGCTCTCACTAGACAAGTTAAATCTCCTTTATAGAATTGCTCACCTTTTCTGTGACTTGTAGAAAGATTGTTTAAAACACTCGATAAAGGGGAAGGAAGACTGACTTCTAAAACTTGGAAACAAACATAAGCTCTACATAATTTTGGCAAGTCTTAAATTAGGAAAAAAGAGAAGTGCAACAAAAGAAAGACTTAGTTTCCCAGATGAATTAGGCTGTATTGTGGAATCCTAAAGTCTGATGTAGTGCATTTGCCCTCACTAAAATGTGTTCACTACATTTCTGTACAAAACAGATTTATAGCACCCATTTCACTCTGATTTCCTGTTTCTCTGTCCATGCACCAAGCAAGTATTTGGAAGCCTCAAATGGCTGTGTGGAGTGTGTTAAGAGTTGGCCTAGGAAGTGAACACCCCTCCGGGAACAATTTGATTGGTTAACACCAGTTTGGAGCCCAGTATGTGAATCTTTATGACTGCACAACCTCAGGAATGAATTACCTGACCTCAGCTTTCTCCATAGGGGTGCACGCCTTAATTTTCCACACTAACTTTCAAATAGAATTACAAAAACACTTTACTTATCTAGAGGTCAACTATTCTACAAACTCGACGACTTGGAACACAGACAACAAGCAAGCAAAAAGGATCTGTGCAGCCAAAAGTGGTGGCATAAAAACCCATAGATTTTCCCCATCGGAGAGTTGCTAATCATTCAGAGCCAATTTACCTTGATCTTGTTAACAATTATGATCATTATACTGATGTTGCTTTTTTTGAGCCTACAGTAGACGAGCAGAAACAAATCATACGTGAGGAAGAAGAACTAATAGAAGCAATAAACTGAGAACAGTATGAAATAAAAAAGACACAGATTCAAAAATTATAGAAAAAGGACAAACAACCTCATATGCATCAGTAGTCTATGAAAAAAACATCACTTATATAAAAAATAGTAAAAATTCCTAATGATTATAAAAACACAAAATGGTTCATTTTTTTAGATCCAGATTAAGAAAGCCATTTTATAAAATAAGGAAAACTGTTAAAAAGGATTACCACTTAAAAGGATAAGTACTAGTGACCTATCTACCATCTATCCATCTATCGATTGATCATTCTATACAGTATGTTCACTCCAATGGAACAACTGATTCCTTCAGAAGAAAATAATTTTAAATGTCAAAAGCTAAATTAATTACAGGAAATCAAATTATTTAATTTGAGAAAGTATATATACCCAATGCTAGGTGATCTACAGTTATTTAAAACAATGTTTGTGAGCTCAATCATGGAAATGTCTTTTTTTTCCTTTAAATTAGAAGTATGTTCCCCTCCAAAGAATACAGGCTTTTAAACCACAGGAACTTGAAACAATCTGCAAGACTTTAGTATGACCTGATATTCAGCAGGTGTAATAGGAATGTGGGAATCAGAGCCAAAAACTGAGTTTTTCAGGATAGGTACATGCTTTTGGTGTGGAAAGTGAGAAAGAAGGAAGAAGTGAGAGTAAGTACATACTGCTGAGGATGGAGAAGCAGGCTGTAAGTTGGCTGACTCCTCCAGGGAGTGAAAGGGACACTATTAATAATTTTACTGGACCACAGGCATAGATTGAGACAGTCCCAGGCAAACTGGAAATATGGTCACCCTAGTTGTAAGGAGCAAAGTGAAAAATGCCATGCTAATTAATAATCCTCTAATAATTCTTGAAGTAGAAGATAGTGGACAACAGGAACAGGAAATTCACAAAAGAATTCCTTAGAATACTCTGAAGAAATGGTCTCCCCAATTCTTATGGTTATTCATTCATTCTCTCAATTAACCTCAGCCACTATAACGCAGTACAATTTTTTAAAAATAATTTTTTGTTTTTCAATTACAGTTGACATACAATATTACGTTAGTTTCAGGTGTACAACATAGTAACTAGACATTTATATAACTCACAAAGTGATCACCCTGATAAATCTAGTACCCATCTGAACCATACATAGTTATGACGTGATTGACTATATTTCCTATGATATACTTTACATCCCTGTGAACATTTTGTAACTACCAATTTGTACTTCTTAATCCCTTCACCTTTTTCACCTACCTCACAATCCCCCTCTCACCTGGTAACCATCAAAATGTTCTCTGTATCTATGAGTTTGTATCTGTTTTGTTTGTTCATTTATTTTGTTTTTTAGATTCTATATAAGTGAAATCATATTGTATTTGTCTTTGTCTGAACTTATTTCACTCAGTACAATACCCTCAGGGTCCATCCATGTTGTTGCAAAAATGGCAAGATTTCATTTTTATTTTTTTTATGACTGAGTAAGACCCCACTTCATATATGTACCACTTCTCTACCCATTCATCTATTGATGGACATTTATGTTGCTTCCATATCTTGGCTGCTTTAAATAATTCTGCAATGAACATACCTATGCATACGTCTTTTCAAATTAGTGTTTTGGGTCTCTTTGGATAAATACCCAGAAGTGGAATTACTAGGTCCTTCTTTGTCTCTTGTTATAGCCTTTGTTTCAAAGTCTATTTTGTCTGGTGTACGTATTCTTACCCCAGCTTTTTTTTTTTTTAATTCCATTTTCATGAAATATCTTTTTCCATCCCTTCATTTTCAGGCTGTGTGTGTCTTTTGAGCTGAAGTGAGTCTCTCATAGGCAGCATATATAAGAATCTTGTTTGCTTTTCCATTCAGCCACGTATGTTTTTTGATTGGAGCATTTAATTGATTTACATTTAAAGTAATTGTTCATACATATGTATTAATAGTTATTGACATTTTATTGTTCATATTTTTATCTTTTTTTTTTTTTTCATCTCAAAGAAGTCCCTCTAAGATTCCTTGTAATTCTGGTTTGATGGTGATGAACTCCTTCAACTTTTTCTTGTCGGGGAAGCTCTTTATCTGTGCTTTGATTCTAAATGATAGCTTTGCTGGGTAGAGCAATCTTGGTTGTAGGGCCTTGCTTTTCATTACTTTGAATATTTCCTGCCAATCTCTTCTGGCCTGAGAAGTTTTTGTTGAGAAACCAGCTGACAATCTTATGGGAGCTCCCTTGCAGGTAACTAACTGCTTTTCTCTTGCTGCTTTTAAGTATCTCTCTTTATCTTTGGCATTTTCATTATGATGTGTCCTGGTGTGGGCCTCTTTGGGTTCATCTTTTTTGGGACTTTGTGATTCCTGGGTTTGTATGTCTACTGCCTTTACAAGGTTAGGGAAGTTTTCTGTCATTATTTCTTCAAATAGGTTTTCAATTCCTTGTTTTCTCTCTCTTCTTCTGATACCCCTATGATGCAACTGTTGGTACTCTTGACATTGTCCCAGAGTCCCATTAAGCTATCCTCATTTTTAAAAATTATTTTTACTCTTCTGATTGGGTGTTTTCTGCTGTCTTAACTTTTAAATCACTGCTTCATCTAATTTCCTGTTGTTTCCCTCTAATGTATTCTTTATTTCAGTTATTGTATTCTCTTCTTTATGACTGGTGCTTTCTTATGTTTTCTATCTCCATTTTTGTGTTTTCTACCTCTTTGTTGAAGTTCTCCCTGAGATCATTGAGTGTCCTTATAACCAGTGTTTTTTACTCTGCATCTGGTATATTTCTTGTCTCTGTTTTATTTAGTTCTTTTTCTGGAGCTTTGTTTCTGTTCTTTCCTTTGGGGCATGTTTCTTTGTGTCCTTATTTTGGTTCCCTCCCTCTGTGTGTTTCTATGTGTCTACCGATGTAGGTAGAGTGGCCTTGTATAGTAGGTGTCCTTTGGGTCCAGTGGTGCAGTTTACCGGGTCACCTGAGCCAGGTAGTCCAAGTGTGTCCCTTGTGTGGGTTGTGTGTACCCTCCTGTTGTAGTTGAGCCTTGATTGCTGTTGGCACATCAATGGGAGAGACTGACCCTCAGGCTGATTTGTTGTGAGGACTGGCTGTGACTACAGGGGAGGCTGTGACTACAAGACTGGCTGTGACTACTGCCTATTGTGTAGGGGCTGACCCTATGGAGTAAAATTGACTTTAGCAGGGCTCTTTCTTCTCAGGGCTCTGGGTCTTGCTGAGTTTGCCCTTTGGGTGTGTTGTTTGTGGAGGTGGTTGGGTGGTGCTCTGGTGTGGTCTGAAACCTCTTAGGAATGTCTCTGGTGGAGGCCAAGGTCAGCTGCTGCCTATGCCCTGCCCTGGGCCACTTGGTGATCTGAAGATGGTTGCTACTTGTGCTGGGTTTGGAGACACCTGGGATATGCCTTAGGAAAGTCTGCAGCATGAGACAAGACAGGCCACTTGTATAGAAAAGTCACTGGAAGCGGCTTGGATGGACACTCAATTTGTGTGGGGTATCAGAAAATCATCAGGGTGGGGCAAATGTTGTTAGCTAGGTTGATGGAGACTCATGTATGTCACCCATCTGTGCTTACAGGCTGGGTGGGGGGAGGGTTCAACAAAGGAACAATAACTTCTGCCAGTACTTCTGTCTGAAAGAAAGCTGCCCCTTCAGCCCTTGCCATGAAGCCAGACAATTGAGTTCCTCCTCGTATGTCTCAGATGCCTTTTGAGCTGCTGCCCCAATGTTGGAGCTCAGAGAGAGTGAGTCCATTTGCAGACCCTTTAAAAGGAATGCCTGGGACTTCTGCCACCCTCTGTCCCACCCAACCACAATCTCTGCTGGTTTTCACAACCAGTAGTTATGGGGACTTCTCTTCCTAGCACTAGAACTCTGGGCTGGGGAGCCTGGTGTTGGGCTGGGACCACTTGCTCCCCCAGGGGGACCTCCACAGCTGAGATATCCCACCCACGTTTTAACCATCACACATGGGTATGGGGCTGGCTCGTTTTGTGTCTCTGCCCCTCCTACCAGTCTCCTACGATATGGCTTCTTCTGTATGTCCTTAGTTGTAGGACTTATGTTCAGCTAGACTTCAGGTGATTCTCCATAACAGTTATTCTGTAGTTTAGTTGTAATTTTGAAGTAGTCATGGGAAGAGGTGAACACAGCATTTACCTATGCTGCCATCTTGACCAGAATTCAACACATTACAATTTTTAATATAATATCTCTTCCCTATTTATAAGTTTTTAAGAGCAGGTATCATGTCTTTTTTTAATATTATATTTCCTTTTAAGTCTTACGTATTTTATTTCTTCATTAGATGATAAATATTTGTTAATTATCAAATGAGTATCCTTAAAAAAAATGAAGACCTATATATTGAAAATAACAATTGCACTTTTATTTTCCCATTAATCATAAATTAAACTTACTAGGTAAAATCAATTGCTTAAACTTTAAGAGTGCTATAGGATTCTGTATTTCTCCAGACCACCATAACTATTTTTCTAGGACTGATAACTTAATGGCACTGTTAAAATATGTTACAGAAAACAATGCATATCAGAAAAAACAATTGCTGAAAAAGGTTATGTGTTTTTATTACTCAATAGATTTTTACTCAACAAATTTATGAGTTTAGCTATTAACTATAAAGCATTATAGTTACCTACATCATTTGGTTGCATTGATACCGATTGTGGTCCACATGAAATCTGCTGCATTTTAATGGCTTAAACTAACATAAACTCTCCTTGATTATATTTTTCTAAACTATCTTTACAGGGAAAGATATGGTGGGAATGTGGAGAAAATCTATGTATATCTTACTTTGAGCAGAATTCTCACTTTCTGAACTATAATATACACATGCACACACACACACATACATGCAACATTTGCTATATAATTGGTATATGCTCTATTAATTTTCTAGAGATTTCTACAAAATTATTTTAAGAGCACAAAACACAATACACCTTAAATTAAAATATTGACTTAAATCACAAAATTTATCAGATACTGACATCAGGAAACTTTTCAGGGTTAATTCATTCATTTATTCAATATCAGTAAATTTTTATAGCTAGTGTTCTAGGCAATACAGTGATAAAATCAGAGCTTCTGCCTCAAATTGTTCGCAGTCTAATTAGAGATAGCTGAGGAAATAAAGGCATTTAACCCACTTAGGGAACATATTCACAGGATGTCTGAGAACACAGCAGAGGGACAACTAATTCAATCAGGGGATAAGAACATCTTCCCATAACAAGAACCATATCCTTTGATTTTAAGTGATAATGTAATATACATGGTTTCTTGTCTATTAATATTCCTTCTCTTCTTCCACAGAAATAGAACATCCAGTTTTTAGTAAGGCCAATGTCACCCCTCATCCCTAAGATGGATACACTTCCAAGACTCTTTCCAGTGATTAAGTACTTGTTAATGTATGTGAACAGAGTTATAATTTGACCACACTCAGGAACCTTCCCAAATAGATAGCTGGGATGTGCCCTTTGCTCCTTTTCCTCTTTGTTCCCTCCTCCATCCCTCTGTCCAGAATATAGATGTGATGGCCAGAGCTCTAAACACCATATTGTACTAAAAACACAAAGACCATACTCCTGGGGTAGCACAGCAATGAGCTAGAAGGAGCCTGGTATACTGTGGATGTCCCAGAGAAGAGATGCCATACCAGTGCTGAACTGCCCACTTTCTCACAGTTGTGGAAGAAAGAATTATAGCTCTGTTTAAGACTGTGTTATTTGTGGTCTATTTTTTGGCTATACATCACCCTGATACAGCTGAATAGGTTATGTAGGCAAAACAGAAAATAAAAGCCACTCACTACAGAAGAAACAACATGAGTTAAAATAGCCTGGTCTTTTCAGGGAACTTGACAAGTTCAACATGACAGGGCTTCAGGGAGAAAATAGATGGGAGAGCAGTAGCAAGCTTCATCACCAAGAAGCTTGAATGTCTTGCTAAGAAGTTTGGATTTAATTACACATACGTAGAAGGAATTCCAACACATATGTAAATGAAGAAGGAAAAATTCCATTAGAAAGGAGTGATTGCACATATAGGCTCAATCCAAGAATGTACAACCAGTGTTGGGGAGGGAAGTGAAACAGCTTTATTGCCTTCATTGGTGTGTCAAGTTTTGGTGTTGTCGGTCATTTTAAAGGCCATTTAGGCCAATTCCCTACTATACACTTAAATATAACATCCCTGCTAAGTGCCCACCCACTGTCTACTTTGACTCGACAGTCACTGTAATGCTCACTATCTTGCAGGAAGATTAACACTTTCTGCACCCCCTTGTTTTTCTTTAGTGCTTCACAGGTAAGAAAGTTTGTCTACATTTTGAGCCCAATTCCC